>NC_057712.1:95149161-95169392 GCF_004010195.1 Chiloscyllium plagiosum
AGAAATCATGTCTCACAAACTTGATTGAGTTTTTTGAAGAAGTAACAAAGAGGATTGATGAGGGCAGAGCAGTAGATGTGATCTAGATGGACTTCAGTAAGGCATTCGACAAGGTTCCTCATGGGAGACTGATTAGCAAGGTTAGATGTCACAGAATACAGGGAGAACTAGCCAATATGGTACAGAACTGGCTCAAAGGTAGAAGACAGAGGGTGATGGTGGAGGGTTGTTTTTCAGAATGGAGTCCTGTGACCAGTGGAGTGCCACAAGGATCGGTGCTGGGTCCTCTACTTTTCATCATTTATATAAATGATTCGGATGCAAGTGTAAGAGGTACAGTTAGTAAGTTTGCAGATGACACCAAAATTGAAGGTGTATTGGACAGCGAAGAAGGTTACGTCAGATTACAACAGGATCTAGATTAGATGGGCCAATGGGCTGAGAAAGTGGCAGATGGAGTTTAATTCAGATAAATGCGAGGTGCTGCATTTTGGAAAAGCAAATCTTAGCAGGACTTATACACTTAATGGTAAGGTCCTAAGGCGTGTTGCTGAACAAGGAGATTTTGGAGTGCAGGTTCATAGCTCCTTGAAAGTGAATCACACGTAGATAGGATTGTGAAGAATGTGTTTGGTATGCTTTCCTTTATTGGTCAGAGTATTGAGTACAGGAGTTGGGAAGTCATGTTGCGGCTGCACAGGTCATTGGTTAGGCCACTGTTGGAATATTGCGTGCAATTCTGGTCTCCTTCCTGTCCGAAGGATGTTGTGAAACCTGAAAGGGTTCAGAAAAGGATGTTGTCAGAGTTGGAGGATTTGAGTTATAGGAAGAGGCTGAACAGGCCGGGGTTGTTTTCCCTGGAGCGTTGGAGGCTGAGGGGTGACCTTATAGAGATTTACAAAATTATGAGGGGCAGGAATAGAGTAAATAGACAAAGACTTTTCCCTGGTGTGGGGGAGTCCAGAACTAGAGGGCATGGGTTTAGGGTGAGAGGGGAAAGATATGAAAGAGACCTAAGGAGCAACCTTTTCACACAGAGGGTGGTATGTGTATGGAATGAGCTGCCAGAGGAAGTGGTGGAGGTTGGTGCAATTGCAACATTTAAAAGGCATTTGGATGGGTATATGAATAGGAAGGGTTTGGAGGAATATGGGCTGGGTGCTGGCAAGTCGGACTAGATTGGGTTGGGATGTCTGGTCGGCATGGAAGGGTCTGTTTCCGTGCTGTATATTTTTATGACTCTATAACAAGTCAGTGCTGTCAAGGTTAAATTTCAAAAGCTTAAACAGAGTAATAAACAAGCTTGTATGTTATCAATTCCTTTTGAGGTGTGTTCATGAGACATGGAATATAAGCTGCAGTAAATTCCGTTTGATTTTCTTTTGATTATCCATTATGATTTCATACAAGAATCATTGAAAGCCTGAGAAAAATGCCATAACTACCAGTTTTCATTGTTTGTCTGAGACTTTCATAGATCATTCCCAGTTTGAAGAACACCTATAGAAATTTTATCCTGTGCACATTAATGCAGGTGACCTCCACTACTTAAATTAAGTGCCATTGGCAGGTTTCCATGCCAAAGTTGGCATTTCTTGGGCACTTACAAAAGAAGGGTGCAAAGGGTAAAGCAGCATTGACAAGACAGTCCTTGCTTGGTCAGTGGTGTCACTATTAATCATAGACATGAATTTCTCCAGAAAAACATGTAAACCCTTCATACATAAAATTCTATTGAAGGTGAAGGTCAGGACTTAAGGTGGGCACCTATGGGGTCTTCACATCCATCACTCAAGCTACTTTTATGACAAGCTCATTGAGCAAAGAGGTCAATTACAATGATAACTGAAATCTGGACATTTTCTTCACTCAGCCTGTTACGTTGATCTCTGGAATATTGTTTGAGGGTAGATGGTACCTACAATCATGGTAGGGCCCTGTACCCAACTGCAAAACTGAGCGGAGAACTTCTTGCACGTTACATGGATATTTGTCTCTGTTGGTTCTCTCCCATCCAATTTGCTCTCCAGAAAATTCATGGCATTATAATGTTAAAGCGATATCAAATTTTAAAAAATGCATCACTGTCCAGGAAGAAAATGCAGAATTTGTGTAGCTCTTTTCTCAGCTGGAAAAGAACATGGTGGCTATATGTGCACTGTCATGGGGCAGCTTCAGAACCAGCAAGATAGAAATTGTGTTTGGAAAGAATGTTCCAGTCAGCCTTTCAGAGATGTTATTACGCATCTCCGGAGGAGGTGGGACTTGTAAGCTTGCCTGATCTTGAGACGCCCAGATAATAAAAAGGGAATAGCAAGATGTGCAGTTGTGATATATTCAATTGTTTGTTTTTACTACTTGTTAATCAAAAGCTTTGACCTAATTCAAGTTTATGTTGCCTCACAATTTGGAATTCAACTCTATAGTAATAGTCTTGTCAGTGAGAGAACTTAAGAGTAGGAAGCGTCATACATTTCTAATCCTGATTAATTTTGTCAGTCTCTTTGCAATATTTTTGTCAGCATTATCCTTCTTTTTGTTTTGTAAGACCTTTCATTCCTTCACCAAGAGGGCAGCCAGATAATCAGGGCAAAAATTGCAGGGTTCTGATTGATGGGGACAATAATAAGTCATGTGGCAAGGCCCTTCTTGGCATCTTTTATTTTCCTCTCAAGTGGAGGGTGAGATTCTCACTCAACAGTGGCAAGATACCAACTCATGGGGATTCAGGCTTGTTAAACACCTTGGTAAAGCTACACCTTGCCTCGTTAATATTCAACTTCCAATCTACCAAAGTCACCTAAGGAAGTTCGATAGCAGGAGGTCTGGACAAGAGAATGTGCCTGGTGGATTCAGCTGGCCACTTGCTCGATGCCACTGCCATGTTGGCTACATCCTAATCATCTTCCTTTCTGCTGGAAATCAAAATGCGGAAGAAAATTACCATGACCACATTCAGTGTGGGTGGGGTAAGTACCAACCTGTGTGGGAGGGGGCTGCAGCAAACACTGAACATGTTATTGTGGGTCAACCAATAGCAAGTGAACTGCAATGGTTCAAGAAGACAGCTCACCACCTTCCGCGCCCTCCTCCTCAAGGGCAACTAGGGACAGGCAATAAATGCTGGCCAGCCAGCAACACCCACTTCCCATGAATGAATAAAGACAAAATGTGTATGGAAGTTAATTTGTCATTTTACAGGTCAATTTTGCCAATGTATTACACACTTTCTTTGTACTAACAGTACCCCTCAAAACAATTGCCATCATCTGCAAATTTTGGAATGGCACTTCCAAATATGAGATCAAATTACATGTGTAGAACCTAAAAATATCAAGAGTACTGGAAGAGAACATCACTGACTTTTTTTCTTGACTCTTTCTGTCTTAGTCGGAGACTACGAATCCTGAGATGGGTAACTTGCCTCCTACCTCCCCACTTGCTCTCCATTGCTAGCAAGGCACATGATGAAATATTCTGCACTTGCCTGGATGGGTGGAGCTCTAACAACACTCAAGATATTTGACACCATGCAGGACAAAGCAGCCCACTTAATTGGCACCAGATCCACCATTTCCAGCATTCACTCCTTTCACCACTGACTCACAGTGACAATAGTGTGTATCATCTACAAGATGCACTACAATATCTCATCAAGGCTCTTCCAAACACACAACCATTGCCATCTAGAAGAACAAGAGTAGCAGATCCATGGGAACATCACCACCTGAAGTATACCGTCATTTCCTGTGCCAGTCCCTCATTGCTATTGTTGTGTCAAAATCCTGGAACTCTCTTCTGAAAAGCACTGTGAGTGTCCCTAGACTCAAAGGAATCCAATGGATCAAGATGACAGCTCACTATTATGCAGGAGATAGCACTGACATGGATAGCAGCCTCAGACTATTCTGGCAGAGTGTGGAGGTGCGGTCTCATCTGCTGGTCATCCAGGAAGAGGACCCATCTCCTTTGTGTCTTGGAGGATGTTCAGGTACCTCTGCTATCTTCCTCATGGCCAACAAGATTGGCTTATGTCTGTTCAACCAGCAGGAGAGCTTTGGAATGCCAGTGGTCGTCCAGGTGTACATCGGGCTTTTAAAAAGGGTGCAGGCATAAGGGATGCCAGTCTTTCGGCAGATGTCCACTGAGTGTCAAGTTGTTCCAGGAATGGCAAGTTGTAAGTTGAGAGAAATCAGACGTAAGAAACCCCATAGGGGTGAGGTAGGTAAATTACTCAACAAGTTTGGTGGGCTAGGGCATGAAAATCCATCCAGCCTCACTCTGAAAAATTCTCCAAAAAATGCAACTCAACCTGGACTTGGCCAAATAAACCAGATGATTTAGCCCTCTGTAGTTTTGTCAATGCCAATCACAATTGCTTACCATTATATTCTTGCTGCTTTCATTAAATAATGTCAAATTTGGTTTTACATCCATCTGATTCTTATTTGTATTGGTCAATAGAATTTACAAAATGTGCTGAAAGCAGGCTGTTGATTCATTATCACCTCTTTTATACTATCGCACAAATAGTATTCGATTTAATTTCTCACATAGCACTTAATTTATACTCACTGTTTTTTTGGACAACATTTTAATTGGATTGAGAAAGAGAAAAAACAAAAAATGGAATCTATTAGTTATAACGTGCTTCATCACAGATTATCCAATAGTTCAAATAATGTTTTGTTGCCAGAGTAGATTTTACAGATTCATGCACTTGGCACTATATTTGCGCTCAGAGAAAATGTTTCTAATACTTATTCTGTAGACTTCTATAATTTTGCTGGGAACATCCAGTTCTTAATTTTCGGGACTCATTCTTACCATTGGTATCCCTGCTCGCCAATTTGAAGTCACAGTTTATTCAGGAAATGAAATGTTAACAGCCAAATGTGTTAATTTGACTCAGGCTTCATTCTTTGATCTGAGCCAGAAGGCTTTGCTTTGAGCCTCAGTCCATGACTTGAGCAAAGGCACCAAGAATTTCCTCAAGGTTTCTCATATTCAGCCATCGGAACTTTACCAGAGATTCTGCAGAACTGGAGAAGTGTCTTTGTTAATGATGCCAGGCCAGATGTTTGGTTAGAGTATAAAAAATAACTAAAAAATTAAAAAGGTGAAAGAAATTAAGACTTTGAGAGAAAGCTGGCTAGAAATCTAAAAAAATGACAGGAAGTCTTTCTACAGGCGCTTAAAAGGAAAAGAGTAAATAAAATGAAAGTTGATCCTGTAAAATGACACAAAGATAGGTAAAGGGACAGGAAGTGCTGAGGAAGCATGGAAACTGCAGAAGAACATGAATTGGCAAGGAAAGTGGGCAAAGAAGTGGCAGCATGGAAAAGTGTGAAGTGATGCATTTTGGGAGGAAGAAAAAAAGGTGCAGACTATTTTCTAAACAGGAAAAGACTGGAAATCTGAAAATCTGAAGCATAAAGAGACTTAGGAGTCCTAGTTCAGAATTCTCAGAAGGTTAATATGCAGTTTCAGTTGGCAATTAGGAAGGCAAACGTAACGTTAGCATTAAATTCAAAATGACTGGAATACAAGAACAGAGATGTACTGCTGAGGATGCATTTGAAATATTGTGGGGTGACCATTCCTCAGTCTGAGGAAGGCTTACTGGAGCCGAAATGTTAACTCTGCTTTCTCTCCACAGATGCTGCCACACCTACTCAGCTTTTTCAGCAAAATTTGTTTCTTTTTCTGATCTACAGCATGTACAGTTCTTTTGGCTTTATTTGGAATATTATAAGCAGTTTTCGGCCATGTATCTAAGGAAGGATACATTGGCCTAGGCGGGAGTCCAGAGGAGGTTTACAAGAATGATGCCGGGAATGCGGGCTTGTCATATGAGGAATGGTTGAGGACCCTGGGCTTGTACTCAATGAAGTTTAGAAGGATGAGGGGGGATCTGATTGAAACAGAATACTGAAAGGCTAGAATAGAGTGCATATGGAGAAGATATTTTCACTAGTAGGAGAGACTAGGCACCAAGGGCACAGCCTTAGAGTGAAAGAACAAGATTTTAAAACTGAAAGGAGGAGGAATTTCTTCAGCCAGAGGAACTCATTGCCACAAAAGGCTGTGGAGGTCAAGTCATTGAGTGTATTTAAGATGGAGATAGATAGGTTCTTGATTGGTAAGGGGTTCCAGGATTATGGGGACAAGGCAGGAAAATGGGTTGAGAAACATACCAGCCATGCTTGAATGGTGGAGCAGATTCGATGGACCAAATGGCCTAATTTTAGTCCTATACCTTATGATATTATGGTCTTGAAGGGTCAGATTGGGTAGTCAATAGTCAATAATTCCCTAGATTCAGGAAAGGTTCCACTAGAATGGAAAGTAGAAAATATAAACCTCTGTTCAAGAAGGAAGGGAGGCAGGAAACTAGAGACCAGTTTGCTCTCCATCCGTCATACATGAGGTATTAGAATCAATTATTAACAAATGTATCGCTGACCACTTCAAAAAACTCAAGGAAATTAGTAAGAAACAACACGGTGTGTTGTCATATGACCATAGTTTGGTTCAATGGGGCTTGTTGTCAATGGAATTTAGAAGACTAAGAGGCAACTTGGTTAAAACATATGAGATCCTGAGGGATCTTGATAGGTTGGATGTGAAAATGATATTTTATCTTGAGGCTAAGTCCAGAACTAGTTTAAATTTAGGGGTTGATTTTTTTTTAGGTAGAATCCCTATAGTGCTGAAAGAGGTCATTCAGTCCATTGTGTCCACACTGGCCCTCCAAAGAGCACCCCTCCCCAATCACCATGGCTAACACACCTAGCCTCACATCTTTAGACTGTGGGAGGAAACCAGAGCATTTGGATGAAATCAACATAGCAAGAACATGCAAACTCCCCACAGACAGTCCCTCAAGGCTGGAATTGAACCTGGGTCCCTGGAGTTGTGAGGTAGCAGTACTAACCACTGAACCACCATACTGGCCATGGTGAAGATAAGATTTTTTTTCTCTCATGGTTTGCAACTGTCTGCCACACTGACAGCAGTGGAGGTAGGGTCATTGAATATTCTTAAGGTGGAGGTGAATAGCTTCCTGTTAGAGAGGAGAGTCAAAGATTATCAGGGATAAATGGGAATGTGGAATTTGAAACACAAATAGATCAGTCGCAATCTTATTGAATGGCAAAGCAGACTGAAGGTGCTGAATGGTCCATTTCTGCTCCTAATTCAAATGTTTGCAATTCCTGATGATACTTACAGCAAACCCTTATACTGTATAATAAAATGGCAAACTAAATTCGTTGTTCCATCGAGAAGGTTTTCTGAAAAAGAGCAAAACATTCCCCACCCTGGCCAGCATTTATCCATCAATGATCATTGTCAAATTAATTGGCCCTTCAGCTCATTGTTGCATGTGATACCTTGCTGCATCTCCCTTCAAAACAGTAGTAACAGCACCTTGAAAAATAAGCCATCTGTGATGAAACTCTTAGAAATATTCAGAGAACATGAAGTGTGTCATATATTTGCACACCTCCTTGTTATTTTGTTTCCAAATTCCATGATATTCTGCAAATAGAATGTGTCATTTACATTTCATCCATGTTAAAGTTGACTCCAGGATGTAAATATTGTGCAGTTTCAAATTATTATAATTATGGCCAGCACTACATTACTAGGAAGTTCATAGCAAACCTCTTCATTGCAACTCATCTACACAATCATATGTAAGATCAGTGAGGTGACACTGGTGTGCACAAGGCAGCTCTGGGATCAGGATAAGAGAGGAATAGACAATAGACACTATTGACCATTATTGAATGGGACTGCCTCAGACTGCAGCAAGCAGTAAGATTCTCCTTCTCAGATCTCACTCGTCCCTTATCTCATGCCCCCATGTACTATGGAGAGTCAACCCTTGTAAGAATGTATGTTCAGTGTGCTTGCTTCTCCCTTGTGACACATGGTGTTACCAATGCAGCAATGTAAGGGGGAAGATGAAGGCAAGAGAGAAGAAAGATAGTTCACACTAGTCACCAAGCCCCAGTGACTTCCCCTATGCAGTACTGGACAGCAAATGTGTAGTCCAGGTATTTTTTGCTGCTACCTTGAAGGATCTAATTACGTAAAGGTTGATAGCCGCTATCACTTTCACAGCTTTTTGCAGTATGGTCCTTTCCCCAGTCTGAGGCTGCAGTTGTGAACATAGGTAGGTGGCAGAATTCAGTGAAGTACAGACATCGGACACACTAATTCTCATTAGCATTCAGATAAGCAAATTGTCTCTGTACACTTTGAGAGCTCTTCTCTCCTACCTCCTTCTCCCTACAGCTTGGTCTGTTTGGTCTCACTTTTGTCATGTTGTAATCAAGAGGGATTGCATAATATTGCACCTACATCTGGGAGCAGGTGGCTTATGCAGAATTGTTGAGGACCATCAACACATTCCACGTAAGTCATCATATGCAACTTTGAACAAGTAAATCACCAAAAACTTTTACAATTGGAGAAGAGCAATTTGCCAAACACTAAGTTGTAAATAGCTAATGATTCCTTTAAATGACATTCACTAATGGAGCTATTCTTTCTACTGTATGTTCATCTGGACAAGGCTAAGAAAGAGTGTTTTCTGAGAGAAACAAAGTTAGTATTTCAAGTCAATATAATTCTTCTCCACTGATGATGCCCAACCTGTTGAGCATAACAAGCAATTTCTGTTTTTATTTCAGATTACTGTAAGATTCCTATACCACCACCTTATTGTGAGATACTCATGAGAGCAAATATTTAAAACAAGCAGTTGTCGGTATGACAAAATAAAACATGATTTTAAAAAAAGAGGTTTCTCTGAGCAAAATATTAGACTAAACATTCACTATTATCATCTTGGAAACGTTTTGAGAACTCCAATTATTTCTCAGCTGCTGTTGAAATGCAATGGTGATGAGTGAGAACGATTGAATCAAGGCTCCATCGCCTGACAGTGTGAAAGTGCTGAAGCACTTTTTAAAGAATCCTTCACGTCTAGTGTAGCAAAACAAGTTTGAAATTCTATGTAAATGTTGTAAAGCCAATTCTGGCTCTCACTAAGAGTTGAAAGGTAAATTCTGGCTCCCATCACTGAAATCACTGGATGAGATTTTACTTTAAACAAGATGACTTTCTTGTTAAGTATAAAAAGTTTTTGTTTGATTTCTATCTTTAAAAAGTTATATGACAGACCTATTAGCAATGCATGAATCACAATCAAGATAAGTGACTTTAAACATGCAACCTCTGCTTCCAAACTGTTTCTCACTGCTGACCAACAAATGTCAGCATCTTTACATGACAGTCTTATACTCTGTCTCCTCTACTGCTGAAACAGTCTTAGTCTTGCCCAGCAGAACATACCATCTGCCTACTCCAAATGAAACAGGCTATAAATAGGAGTTCACTTATTCATAGAATAACAATCTTGATGATCTCAGAAAGCAGTGGTTTTCTCCAGGATCTTTCAGTACATATAATGAAATAATTACTCAGTTGTCAATTTCAGCCACATTAACTGTGAGCCCCTAAATAAATGTATGTAACACCTTAACAAGAACATTTATCAATGATACTAGATGAATCATTAATCACAATTATACCTTAACTCATTATCGTGAAACTGTCTGGCATTTCCTACCAAATCAAAGTTTAGAAATTTAGATTATATTGGCATCCACACCACTAATTTGCCCATTAGGTCTACACAGAATGAATTAGCCTTTTTTCATCAATTACTAAAGATGAATGCAGACAACAAAGTTATGAACTAACAGTTCTTTATTAACCTTAGAATCATAGCCAAAAGCACCAAAACATTCTGTAATAATGATTAGTAGATTAGTAATTAATAAGTAAACAAAATGGCAAAATCAGGTCAGTTACGTCAAAGTAATTTTGTGAATTTATTCATGGGGATGTAGACTTTGCTGGCTGGGCCAGCATTTATTGTCCACCTCTAAGTGCCCTTAAGAAATGGGTGGGGAGCTTTCTTGTGGGACCATGGCAGTCCATGTGTTATAAATGCACTGACGGTGCTATTACAGAGGATATCCCAGACATTTGATCCATCCAGCAATAATGGCTTGCTGATTATAAATTCAGAATTGAAATTAGTTTCAGAGATTAAACCGGCGAGATTAATTTAAAATTATATTCCTTAGAAAATTGAAAGGATAACAGCATGAGATAGCCAGCTCACCAAATTGGCTAAAATGTGTTTCACTTTTATTAATTTACACGTCGTAATGCATTTGAGCTGATACAGATGTACCACTTATATTTTTCTGTGGGTTGATGTTAACCTTTAGAGATATCAGACTGATAACCCTCTGACTGATAGAATAGAACATTACAGCACAGTACAAGCCCTTCAGCCATCGATGATGCGCTATTCTGTGAAATCAAACTGAAGCTATCTAATCTACACTATTCCATTATGTCCATATGCCTATCCAATGACCATTTAAATGCTTTTAAAGTTGGCGAGTCTACTATTATTGCAGGCAGTGCATTCCACGCCCCTACTAAGCTCTGAGTAAAGAAACTACCTCTGACATCTGTCCTATATCTATCACCCCTCAATTTAAAGCTAATGCCCCCTCATGCTAGCCATCACCATCGAAGGATAAAGGCTCTCACTGTCCACACCATCTAACCCTCTGATTATCTTATATGTCTCAACTAAGTCACCTCCCAAACTTCTCTCCAACAAAAACAGCCTCAAGTCCCTCAGCCTTTCCTTGTAAGAACTTCCCTCCATACCAGGCAACATCCTAGTAAATCTCCTCTGAACAATTTCCAAAGCTTCCACATCCTTCCTATAATGTGGTGACCAGAACTGTACGCAATACTCTAAGTACGACTGCATCAGAGTTTTGTACAGCTGCACCATGACCTCATGGTTCCGAAACTCAATCCCTCTACCAATAAAAGCTAACACACAGTATGCCTTCTTAACAACCCTTTCAATCTGGGTGGTAACTTCCAAAGATCTAAATACCAAGATCTCTCTGCTCATCTGCACTCCCAAGAATCTAACCATCAGCCCAGTAATTTGCATTTCTGTTGCTCCTTCCAAAGTGAATCACCTCACACTTTTCTACATTAAACTCCATTTGCCACCTCTCTGCAGCTTATCTATGTCCTTCTATAACCTACAACAGCCTTCTGCACTATCCACAACTCCACTGACCTTAGTGTCATCCACAAATTTACTAACCCATCCTTCTATGCCCTCACCAGATCATTTATAAAAATGACAAATAGCAGTGAATCCAAAACAGATCCTTGCAGTGCACCACTAGTAACTGAACTCCAGGATAAATATTCCCATCAACCACCACCCTCTGTCTTCTTTCAGCTCGCCAATTTCTGATCCAAACCACTAAATCACTCTCAATTCCATGCCTCCATATTTTGTGGAATCGCATACCGTGGGGAACCTTATCAAACACCTTGCTGAAATCCAAATACACCACATCAACCTTCTCAAAGAACTTATTCAGGTTTGTGAGGCATGATCTACCCTTCACAAAACCATGCTGACTATCCCTAATCAACTTATTCCTTTCTAGATTATTATAAATCCTATCTCTTATAACCTTTTTCAACACTTTACCCACAACAGAAGTAAGGCTCACTGGTCTATAATTACCAGGGTTGTCTCTACTCTCCTTCTTGAACAAAGGTACAATATTTGGTATCCTCCAGTCTTCTGGCACTATTCCTGTAGACAATGACAATATAAGGATCAAAGCCAGAGGCTCGGCAACCTCATCCCTGGCTTCCCAGAGAATTCTAGGATAAATCCCATCCGGCCCAGGAGATTTATCTATATTTACACTTTCCAGAATTGCTAATACCTCCTCCTTGTAAACCTCATTCCCATCTAGTCTAATAGCCTGTATCTCAGTATTGTCCTCGACCTCTTGTCTTTTTCTAGTGCAAATACTGACGAAAAATATTCATTTAGCACTTCTCCTATCTCCTCGGACTCCTCGCAAAACTTCCCATTACCATCCTTGATTGGCCCTAATCTTACTCTAGTCATTCTTTTATTCTGATATACCTATAGAAAATCTGTAGGTGTCTTATTTATTCTGCCTTGATTTTATGTACCAGGGAGACATCACTGCCTATAGTGATCACTGTGTTTGGTCAAACTGGTTCAAATTTTACCTGCCTTAATCTTAGCAAAATGTGTACATTTATGAGACTGGACATTGGCTGGTTTACAATATCAACTGGTTTACAAGACACCACCATCATACCCATCTTTTCTTTCGATTGGTGATACATTTTTTGATTTCACAGAGTAATCCACCTACATCTTTTATTAAAAGATTTGAAAAGAAACTGCAGCTAAATTAATAATTAAATCCCCAGGACTGAACTTGCTTAATTTCTGCAGAGACCTCCCGTATGTTATTGAATAATCTGCAAGCTACATGCATTAGTGTTCTCATGTAAATCACCTCACATAGCCTGGCTGGAACCCTGATGGCTTTAAGGTTATGGAAATATTTGCATCAATGCTAGCTGAGCTTGCATTTTCTCTCCACCTTCTCATATCTTTGCTAACAAGGAGCCTCACTTGCATCGGTCTATATGACATACTTTATATTGATGGTTTATTTTCCATCGCTATTTAGGGAAAATTTTGCTTGCAATACCTTTGTGGTTTAATTATTATAAATGCTTCCCCTACCCAGCAACTACTGATTCCATTTTGAAGAGAGAGTTAAATCATTTGAAATATTTCTCTCCACCATCATTCCTATTTTACAATGCATTTCTTTTTGATGGGCTGGTATTCTCCACATGGCATTACCTTTGGTCCACCACAATTACATCCAGGTAAATGACTGTAATGCAACAATTCATTTTAAGACAAGATTTCTACCCTCTGATGAAGCATTTATATAGCATATTCATATACATAACCTTGGCCATGGACATTGTGGTTGTGGAATAGTGACGGATACAATTCATGTCAGCAAAAATTCCCGATTTTTTTGAAGGACAGGGAGAAGAAATGGAAGAAAGGAAGGAAAGGGGAGAGGAAAGTACACTTATAAAGTGCCTTTCCACATTTCACAGTTATTTCCTTTGCATGTCAGATGTTGTTGTCATACAGGTAATGGATGGTGCTCTTTTAACCCAAGCCTAGATCAAGTTGAAGTCATTCTTTATTTTTGCTTTAGGCACTTTTATTTGGAGAAGAAGGGAGCAGAGTTCAGGGTCATGGTCAGGGTCAGAGTCAGGGTCAGGGTCAGAAATAGAATCTTCTAAAATCCACCAAGTGTATTAAATCAGAATATTTCTCCACAATAAAAATTATAATTAATTTTTTCTCATTTATAGAACCAGTAATGTTCTGTAAGATATTCCACCTCAAATATTACATGGGCGTGCAGCATTTGATGCAGAGCTTTAAAGTAAAACAAAGAACTGTGGAATCTGGAATAGAAACAAAAATTACAGAAGAAACTCAGCAGGTCAGGCAACATGTAAGGAGAGAAAGTGCAGTTAACATGTTGAGTCCAGTGACCTTTCTTCAGAATCTTTCTCTCCACAGATGCTGCCAGACCTGCCGAGTTTCTTCAGCAGGTTCTGTTTTTGTTGTAGCCACAGAGCTCTGTTTACTTGCTCAGCCTAAGATTACCTTTCTCTTCAAATAAACTATTTGCCACACCAAATTAATCAGAGTCGCAAGTCAAATGGAGCAGATCATTTACACTGTATTAGTGAAAAAACCTTTCTTTGAAGTTTTTGTCTTATAATCATCAGAGAAACTTGTGAGAATACCAACATAAAGAGAAAGTATCATTTATACTATGAGAGGAGAGTGCTGATTGGTTGGTAAGTCCATTCTGATTGATAGAGGCATTGCCATGGAGAATGCACCAGTTCAATAATGACTGACAGCCAACTGACAAACTTTGCTTACATTTTAAATCAGGTCCTGAGCAATACGCCAGAAAATGACTGTCACCCATTTTGTTAAGTTGAAATAGACACAGTGTATGTAGATGTTCTTTCTGTCTGCAAAGGATAAAGCTTTCTGGATTAATATATGCAGTTTCTTGCATGCACAAGATCACAAGGTACTGCAGGCCCAACTGATCATCTTAAAATTGATTGTAAATGTAATTCTTCACACACTTGGGATTATTTAGCAAATCATGTCCAATAAAAAAATTCAAACTTAGGACAATGTGTTTTAAGTTTATTTTTAAACATGGGCTGTTTCGTTATGGACAGAACTTTGTTTATTGTATCCTTGATTTTAAAAAAAATTATTTGTGGGATGTGAGTGTCACTGGCTGGCCAGCATTTATTGTGCATCCCCAGTTGCCTTGAAGAGATTTTATAGGGATTGGGACAACTGAATAGTTTTCTAGGCCATTTCAGAGGGCAACTGACAGTCAACCACATTGCTGTAGGTCTGGAAACAAATGTACGCCAGCTCAGGCCAGGTGAGGATGGCAGAGTTCCTTCCCTGAAGGATATTATTGAATCAAATGGGTTTTCCTGACAATCAACAATAGTTATATGGTCATCAATAAATAATTAATTCCAGCTTTGTTTTTAATTTAATTCAAATTCTACCATCTGCCATGACGGAATTCAAACCCTACCCCCCAGAACAACAACTGAGTTTCTGGATTAATAATCTAGCGATCATTTCACTAGGCCATCACCCCTACCCGATCCTGAGTCTCTTTGCCTCCTCAGTGGATCTGCACCTGCTGGTTCATTCCCTCGAGGCTGTTTGACAGTCGGTGGAGATTGCTGTTCTTGCTGTACCTGCTGATAGTTTTCTCAGTCCAGTCTTCTTCTGCAACACACTTAGGTGACAATTAATCCACCATGTGAACTCAGTGAGCAGATAATTTGAGAGAAATGTTATTAAGATAACATTATTCTACTAAAGGAACTCCTCAGCTCTTAAATCCAAAAAATGAATCACAATGTAACTCACAGATTGTGACATGGAGTCTCAAATTATCTGCTCACTGAGTTCACATGGTGGATTAATTGTCACCTAAGTGTGTTGCAGAAGGAGACTGGACTGAGAAAACTATCAGCAGGTACAGCAAGAACAGCAATCTCCACCGACTGTGATGCTCATGACTGTTAGAGGCCATATTTTTAGTCAGTATTCTTGTACAATGAATGAACAGCCAATGAATTGCAAATTGAAGCTAAACTAGTGACATCGCTGAAACAATGCAGGCCTTATTACCACAATTGCACCCAGAAGGGGTCCAATACCAAGACTTATACTCTGCCCCTAATGAAAAAAAAACTAATGTACTCCACCACTTTGGTCATCAAGCCATTTTATGAACTTTTTGCACAGTTGTCTTTCAGTCCTACAAAGCAAGATTCCAACTACACTCTGCAGGCTCTGCTGATGAAGCATAAATAACCCGCCAGCTTTAAGATTTCCTTCTGTGTTGCTGTCGCTGTGGTTCTGATGACCTCCCTCATTTTGATTGAACCCCTTCACATATCTATTAATGTTCTCATTTTACCTTCACACACCAGGGCTTTTCAGTAACATGTTACACTTCAATGAGATATACAATTCCATAAGACCATAAGACCATAAGACATAGGAGCAGAAGTAAGGCCATTCGGCCCATCGAGTCCACTCCACCATTCAATCATGGCTGATGGGCATTTTAACTCCACTTACTTGCATTCTCCCCGTAGCCCTTAATTCCTTGTGACATCAAGAATTTATCAATTTCTGCCTTGAAGACATTTAGCGTCCCAGCCTCCACTGCACTCTGTGGCAATGAATTCCACAGGCCCACCACTCTCTCGCTGAAGAAATGTCTCCGCATTTCTGTTCTGAATTTACCCCCTCTAATTCTAAGGCTGTGTCCACGGGTCCTAGTCTCCTCGCCTAACGGAAACAATTTCCTAGTGTCCACCCTCTCCAAGCCATGTATTATCTTGTAAATTCCACGGCACACCAAAATAAAACAAAGAACTGCAGATGCTGGAGATCAGAAACAAACCAAAAGCAGAAATTTCTGGAGAGACTCGGCAGATCTGGAAGTATTTGTGGAGCATTAACATTTCGAGTGCAGTGAACCATCTTCAGAACAGTTCGGAATATATTTAAACCCAATAAAGCATGCAAATTGCCATCTTGTCAGGGACAAAGGCATAATTAACCCAAAAAGAGAAAAGAGAGAAAAGAAAATTAACAGCCCAGGAACAGGCCCTTCGGCCCTCCAAGCCTGAGCCAATCCAAATCTAATGTCTAAACCTGTCACCCACTTCCTAAGCCCACTTCCCTCAACTCCCCACCTACTCACGCATCTGTCCAGATGCATCTTAAATTCATCTACCGTGGCTGCCTCTACCACCTCGGCTGGCAACATGTCCCAGATGCCCACCATCCTCTGTGTGAAGTACTTGCAGCGTGTATCCCCCTTAAACTTTCCACCCCTCACCTTGAAAGCGTGACCTCTTGTTATTGAATCCTTCACCCTGGGAAAAAAGCTTGTCTCTATCCACCCTGTCTATATTTTTTATGATTTTGTAAACCTCAATCAGGTCTCTCCTCAATCTCCTTTTTTCTAATGAAAACAAACCTAACCTACTCGACTTCTCTTCATAGCTAGCACCTTCCATACCAGGCAACATCCTCGTAAACCTTCTCTGCACCCTCTCCAAAGCATCCACATCCTTTTGGTAATGTGGCGACCAGAACTGTACACAGTATTCTAAATGCGGCCGAACAATGTCTTGTACAATTTTAACATGACTTGCCAGCTCTTATACTCAATACCTCATTCAATGAAGGCAAGTATACTATGTGCCTTCTTGACCACTCTATCCACCTGTGCAGCAACATTCAGGGTACAATGGACCTGCACTCCCAGATCTCTCTGCCCATCAACTTTTCCCAAGGCTCTTCCATTCATTGTATAATTCGCTCTAGAGTTAGACTTGCCTAAATGCATCACCTCACATTTGTCTGGATTGACATCCATCTGCCACTTTTCCGCCCAACTCTCCAGTCTATCTATATTCTCCTGTATTCTTTGACAGTCCCTTATGCTTTCTGCTATTCCACCAATCTTCGTGTCATCTGCAAACTTGCTGATCATACCAACAGTGCCCACTTCCAGATCATTCATGTATATTACAAACAACAGTGGCCCCAACACTGACCCTGTGGAACACTACTGGTCACCTTTCTCCATTTCGAGAAACTCCCTTCAACTACTACTCTCTGTCTCCTGTTGCTCAACCAGTTCTTTATCCACCTAGCTAGAACACCCTGCACACCATGTGACTTCACTTTTTCCATTAGTCTACCATGGGGAACCTTATCAAGTGCCTTACTAAAGTCCATGTATATGACATCAACAGCCCTCCCTTCATCTATCAACTTAGTCACTTCCTCAAAGAACACAATTAAGTTGGTAAGGCACGATCTCCCCCACACAAAAACATGTTGCCCATTATTTTCTATGTATAAATAGCTCCTATCCCTCAGTACCCTCTACAGCAACTTTCCCACCACTGAAGTCAGGCTCACTGGTCTGTAGTTACCCAGAATATCCCTACTACCCTTCTTGTACAGGGAGACCACATGAGCAACCTTCCAGTCCTCTGGCACCTCACCTGTATTTAAGGATACCACAAAGATATCTGCCAGGGCCCCAGGTATTTCCTCTCTTGCCACCATCAGCAACCTGGGATAGACCCCATCCGGTCCTGGGGATTTGTCCACCTTAATAACCTTTAGCATACCCAACACATCTTCCCTACTTATAGACTAATCAAACTTCTATCTCTAATCTCAATATTCATCATGTTCCTCTCCTCAATGAACAGTGATGCAAAGTAATCATTCAGAATCTCACCCATTCTTCCAGGTTCGACACATAGCCTTCCTTCACTATCCTTTAGCAGACCAATCCTTTCTCTAGTTACCCGCTTGCTTCTTATAAGGATACAAAGTAAAGGATACAAACATTTCCTCTTGTTCAAAACATTAGGAAACTTACCTCAAAGGAGTAAAAGCAAGAGGGAATCCTCCATGTTGATTCATAAAACCAGGAAGATTATACCAATGTTTAGGACAAAATGTAACAGAATTTTCACACTTTGAAATATATTGATAAAGTACAGAATTTAATGTTCTGTGCATTTTTTAAAGTGCATGTGCTTTGCAAGAAAGTATTTCAGATCTGAAAGCAGTAATTCACTACAAAGGGAGTAAATACACTTTACTGCTTTATTAGAATGACTTGCCACTGTTCAACAGTGATACAGAATTTAAAAAGACTGCCGATTTAAAAAAAAACACTGCAAAGACACTAGCAATAGTGCCTTTACAATAATCTAAAATAAAATGTTGTACTAGAATACAGGAAGGGAGGTGATGGCCAAATGGTATCTTCTCTGTACTGTTAATCCAGAGACCCAGGTAATGTCCTGGAGATCTAGGTTTAAATCCTGTCACAGCAGATGGTGTTATATAAACGCAAGAGCTGGGCAATAAATGTTGGCCTTGTAAAGCAAGCGATATTTTCATCTGCTTTAACATTATCTAATTTTAATTGCATCAGATAGGCATACGATAACAATTGTAACTTACAGCAACACTGTCTGGCTCGATATAAAAACTGACAGCTTCTTGTCTGATATGGTACTGTCCCAGCTTGTGAGTCTGGCATTGCTCATCATTGAAGGATCAATCAACAAGGTCTTGGTCTCCATCACCTATAGATATTAAGTGTCAGTCCATTGTTTTCATATCATCAACTTCATTCTGATTCAGTCCAACTTTTATCTTTTTTTTTATTTTTTTTCAATTTACCTGACTCTTATAAACACATAAAAATACAAATTAGGAGCAGAAGTAGGTATTTGCCCTCTTAGCCTTTTCTACCATTCAATAAGACTTTGGCTGATCTATTTCTGTTAAAACTTCCACATTCCCATCAACCTGTAATAACCTATGATTCCCATATCTAACAAGAATCTACATACCTCCACCCTAAAATATTCAATGACAATGCATTTTGAGGCAGAAATTTCTGATGTAAAAGAGTGAACCTTAATTTTAAAATAGTTCCTCCCCTAGTTCTCATCTCATGTGCAAAAGTAAACACTCTTTCTATGCCCACTTTGTCAAGAACATTTGGGGTTTTATTCAATTCAATCATAGTAACATAGAAAATTGAAGCAGGAGTAATCCATTTGGCCCTTCGAGTCTGCTTCACCGGTCATCATGATCATGGCCGATCATCTGGTTCAACAGCATTTTCTTGCCTTACCCGTATGTCCTTGGATCCCTTTACCCCCAAGAGCCATATCCATCTCCTTCTTGAAATTATACCATGTTGTAGTCTCAACTGCTTTCTATATAGTAGCAAATTTCATAGGTTCAACACACTCTGGATGAAGAAATTTCTCCTCATATCAACCTTCAATGGTATACCCCTAATCCTTAGACTGTGACCCCTGGTCTGGATGTCCCCACCATTGAGAACATTTTCCTGCATCTCCGCTATCTAGCCCTGTTGGATAATTATAGTTTTCTATGAGATTGTCACTAATTTTTCTGAATCCTGCGAACATTTTCCTAACCCATTCAATCTGTTCGCATATGTCAATCGCAGGACTGGCAGCTTAATGTTCCAGGATACAAATGCTACAGGAGGGATAGAAAGGGAGGCAAGAGAGGAGCGGGAGTGGCATTTTTGATAAGGGATAACATTACAGCTGTGCTGAGGGAGGATATGCCTGGAAATACATCCAGAGAAGTTATTTGGGTGGAGCTGAGAAATAAGAAAGGGATGATTGTATTATAGACCCCCTAATAGTCAGAGGGAAATTGAGAAACAAACTTGTAAGGAGATCTCAGCTATCTGTAAGAATAATAGGGTGGTTATGGGAGGGGATTTTAACTTTCCAAACATCGACTGGGACTGCCATAGTGTTAAAGGTTTAGATGGAGAGGAATTTGTTAAGTGTGTACAAGAAAATTTTCTGATTCAGTATGTGGATGTACTTACGAGAGAAGGTGCAAAAACTTGACCTACTCTTGGGAAATAAGGCAGGGTAGGTGACTGAGGTGTCAGTGGGGGAGCACTTTGGGTCCAGCGACCATAATTCTATTACATTTAAAATAGTGATGGAAAAGGATAGACTAGATCTAAAAGTTGAAGTTCTAAATTGGAGAAAGG
>NC_057712.1:95171127-95197262 GCF_004010195.1 Chiloscyllium plagiosum
GTATTGAGTTAAGGAGTTGGGAGGTCATGTTGCGGCTGTACAGGACATTGGTTAGGCCACTGTTGGAATATTGTGTGCAATTCTGGTCTCCTTCCTATCGGAAATGTGTTGTGAAACTTGAAAGGGTTCAGAAAAGATTTACAAGGATGTTGCCAGAGTTGGAGGATCTGAGCTACAGGGAGAGGCTGAACAGGCTGGGGCTGTTTTCTCTGGAGCGTCGGAGGCTGAGGGGTGACCTTATAGACGTTTACAAAATTATGTGGGGCATGGATAGGATAAGTAGAAAAAGTCTTTTCCCTGGGTTCGGGGAGTTCAGAACTAGAGGGCATAGCTTTAGGGTGAGAGGGGAAAGATATAAAAGAGACCTAAGGGGCAACTTTTTCACAGAGGGTGGTACGTGTATGGAATGAGCTGCCAGAGGATGTGGTGGAGGCTGGTACAATTGCAACATTTAAAAGGCATTTGGGTGGATATATGAATAGGAAGGTTTTGGAGGGATATGGGCCGGGTGCTGGCAGGTGGGACTAGATTGGGTTAAGCTATCTGGTCGGCATGGACGGGTTGGACCGAAGGGTCTGTTTCCATGCTGTACATCTCTGTAACTCTATGACACACCATTCCAGGAATCGGTCTGGTAAACCTTCACTGCACTTACTCTCTATCACAGCAACAAACTTCATCACATAAAGAGGCCAAAGCTGCATCTCACCAAGGCCCTGTATAATTGCATGGTCAAAAATCACATGACACCAGGTTAAAGTCAAAACAGGTTCAATTGAAAACACTAGCTTTTGGAGCACTGCTCCTTCATCAGGTGCTAGTGAGAGAGGAAGACCTTCGACTCAGAATTTATAAGGAAAGGGTCCAAGGGCCATACAGCTCATACAAATGAATTGAACACACCTGAGATAGCTCTTAAATCTTTAATCTGTTAGAATGGAAGTACAAATGCAGAAACCTCTACTTGAGCCTCTCGTTTGAAGATCAAAATTTCATTTGCCTTCTTTGCCATCTGCTACACCTGCACACTTACCTTCAGTAACTGGTATACAAGGACACCCAGGTCATATTGTACATTCCCTGCTTTTGCTTTCTAGCCATTCAAACAATAATGCACCTTCTTATTTTTGCTACCAAAGTAGATAACCTACATTTATCTACATTATCCTGCAACAGCCATGCATTTGCCCACCCACTCAAGTTACACTGAAGCATCTCTGCATCCTCCTCAGAACTCACCCTCCCAACTAGCTTTGAGTCATCTGCAAATTTAAAGATATTATATTTGGTTCCCTCATCCAAGTTATGAATAAATATTGTGAATAACTGGGGTCCTGGCATTGATCCCTGCAGTATTCCACTATCCGATCTCTGCCATTTGGAAAAAAAATCTGTTTATTCCTGAATTTTGATTCTTGTCTGCCAACCAATTTTCTGTCAATCTTAATACGTGATCCCAATCCTATGCACTTTATATTTACACAGCACAATCCCTTATTTAATACTTTGTCGAAAGCCTTCTGAAAATCCAAATAAATCACATCCCCCCTCATCCACTCCATAATTACATCCTCAAAGAATTTTGGATGATTTGTCAAGCATGCCTTCCTTTTCATTATTCTACACTGTCTCTGTTTGATGCTGTCACTGCTTTCCAAACGTTCAGCTATTAATTCTTTCATAATGGACTCTAGCATTTTCCACACTATTGCCACCAGGCTGACTGGTCTGTGATTTCTCGCTTTTTCTCTCTACCTTCGGGTATCTAAAGCAAGCTATTTAAACAGTCCCTCTTAGTGAACACTTACAGACTGATCAGTTCACCAAATTCGTATGATGACATTCTTGCTTTAAAACTCCTGAAGTTATACCATCCAAGAGAGCTAGAAAATGCAGGTGCAGCTCCTTTCCAGTCTTCACTGAACTCCTGCATTGACCAATCTCCCAAGCCTTCCACTCTATGCCAGCTTGCATTCTGTTAATCCATACGTAGAGATTCAAAGTTTCGATATAAACAATCTTCAAAAATGGAAATCATAATATTTCAAACCATTTTTGTCCTTACCACACATTTGCCTCTCAGACAACAATTCATCTGGTACCCTGGCAAGGAATTGACCAATCTCACCCAAGTGAAGGAGATGAATGCAATTGGCAAGTAGCCTGAAATGATTCAGACCCAATATCGAATCAAGTGGTCTAACGTGCGGCCAGAGCTTAGTTCATGTTTTAAGTCATAATTATAGAGTGGATCCCACTAGATGTCAACTTTAATTATTTGAAAAAAAGATAATTAAGGTTTGCGTAACTTGTATAGCAGGAAATCCATTTGAAATCTATTTTCTGTAACCATAGCTTTGCAATATTATATCATAAGAATTGTTTAAAATCATCATGGGCTAAATATAGTCTTATCATCCACAATTATGGGTGTAAATGAAAGCTTGGAAAAGCATGTCTCAGAATGAACACCAGTGGATTTGACCTGTTACAATGTCAAGTATTTCCCCCCAATCCCTTTT
This sequence comes from Chiloscyllium plagiosum, assembly GCF_004010195.1. NCBI lineage: Eukaryota > Metazoa > Chordata > Chondrichthyes > Orectolobiformes > Hemiscylliidae > Chiloscyllium > Chiloscyllium plagiosum. The sequence goes on from NC_057712.1 coordinate 95,173,650, forward strand.
TTAAGACATACGAACATCCATCCTAAAACTATAAGCCTTTATGAACGAATTTTGACAACCTTGATTTTTGTCATATAGTTGCTAAAGAAACATGGCAGCCACTTGGAAAAGAACAATTTTAAAACATTCTGATAGTCTGAGGAAGGGTCACTGGACCATAACGTTTCTGATTTCTCTTCATAGATGCTGCCAGACCTGCTGAGCTTTTCCAGCAACTTCTGTTTTTTTCTGATTTTCAGCATCCACAGTTCTTTCAGTTTTTGCTGAAAAAATAATGTTTTATAAGCCACAAAATCCTTCAGAGCAGCTCCTGTTCTGCCAGCATTTCTTTGCTGTGAACAGGGTCTGTGCCAAAATTGCATCAGCGAATGAAAGAAGCTAAAGAATTGCACCTCCAATCTGCATTGTGGAGCAGAACCCAGGCAAACAGATCCTGTTCATATTGGCAGACCTCACAAAGTGCAAAACTCAAGCATATGAGTTTTAGAGAGTTGTCCAGTCCATTCACAGCCAAGCCATGTAGTGTGGGAATGGTATGATGTGCAGTGTACAATGATGGATATCAATGTATCAGGTTTCAACATCAATCTGACGCACTTTATAGGTATCCTTTTTTTAGTGGTTGCACCCAAATTATTGCTTTCATCGACTGTTAGTCAGATTTAAACTCATGAGCTCCATGCTGCCAATTTATCATCATGGCTAGTCTACCATCATTTCCTAAATTAAGTCAATCTTAGTTCATAATAAATGCTAAGCAGACATGCTTTTTGGCAAGAGTGTCAAGAATTTTTGTAGATGCTCAGAAAAGCGGAGGCCACAGCAGACCGGTCATGATCTGAGTGAGTGGTGGAGCAGGTTCAATGATCTGAATGGCCTACTGCTGCTCTCATTTTTGATGATCAATGATGAATGGCAAAATGTTGGACTTAAAGGAAAAAGTAATCATGTCGCATTAGGTCATCACCGATCACCATATGCTGAGTCGAAATGAATGCAAGAGGAACCTTTTTCCCGTCAGGCAAGTAATGGGGCTGAAATTATGACTTTATATAAGGTATCATCGACCACCTACACTTAAGGAAGTAGCAACTGTTTGTGAAAGAACTCCTAACTATGAGCAGGTGTTATAAGCCACTTGTGTGTTATTGATAGGCCCTGTGACTTTTGAAAAGCATGCTATTTGATAAAAGTTATGCATGGCTTGCTTTCACTGGTGTACTGACACAGGAAAGCAGATGTCAGGACAGGCTTTTCCATAAAGAGCATCTGTCCCCAAGAGACTCATTGCAACATGACTAGCTGGAATATATCAGATAGTTCTTTGCTATTTAAAGTAGACATAAGGAAAATCAGATTAATGCTGAAGTGTCTTTTACAAAAGAAGTGAAAATTTGATTTTTGGCAATTCTGGAGCTAAGCAAGCTTATCATCAAGTATGAAATTCTCCCATTATCATCAAGTATGAAATTCTCCCATTGTCAATCGATTAATTGGTAATTTTCCTTATTGCTGGAAGTGCTGCATTGTCAGTATAGATTGGTAACTGTATTTATCTGTATAACATCAGTAATTACGCTCTGATTGTAATGTGTTAGGTGAAGCATATGATTTATTTCAATGTGCTGAAATGCCATGTAATAGTTTCTCAATTTAGTTTCTCCTGCTAATTTGAGTGCTGGTCCTGTTCTAGAAAACTATCACGGGGAAAACACAATTGGTTGTAGAATATTAATGATATGCTTCATTATTCTTTGACAAAGGGAAAGACGTTCATACTTATCATGCTGTATGAGTAAGCCAAAAGAATTGAAAATTATCTTTTAAACATCCTCCCATCCTCATACCCTTTTTGAACGTCACACATTCAATTCCTTGAATTGAGATTCTTGTGTATGGACACATTTACTTCAGCACTGGAGGTTTTATTCCTTAGCCACCGATATCTTATGCAGTGGAATTCATTCCCTTAAAATATTTACTGCAAGTATTTAATTGATGTGAAACTGTTAACATCCAGACTATTCACCACATTCTCTTCAATCATCTTCACATATAAACTGAAACAAGTTATTCTAATCACAGGTAAACTATTTCATTCCTCATTGTCATTGCTTTTCTACTTCCCCTTTCCCCTTTAAAAATACCCACCAATTTGGCAAAGATCAATATTTGTTCTTTGGCTCCAAATGCATCGTCTCCATGTAGTTTATATGTAACTATCATATGTTATCAAGTAGCACTTGCTCTACAATAACCTGCTGAACCATTCTGACCACATTAAAGCCTGAATCCAAGGATGGACAAAAGAGCTGAATTCCACAGATGAGGTGAGCGTGGCAACCTTTGACATCAAGGTTATGTTTGATCAAGTGTCAAGGGGCTCCAGCAAGACTGATGTCAATGGGAATCATTTGAGAAAACTTGGCTGGTTGGAGCCATATGTGGCACAAAGGAAGATAATTGTGGTCATTCAAGGTCAGTCATCTCAGGTCCAGGACATCTCTGCAGGAATTCTTCAGGGTAGTGTCCTCAGCCCAACCATCTTCACCAGCCTCATTAATGATTTTCCCTCCACCACAACATCAGGGATAGAGAGGTTCATTGATGATTACACAATATTCAGCAGAATTTTTGACTTGTTAAATGCCGAAGCTATCCATTCAAAAAAGTAGCAAGGCCTGGACAATATCCAGACTCAAACTGAAAAATGACAAGTTATAATCATGCCACATAAATGCCAGGCAATGCCCATCCCCAACAAGACAGAATCTAGTCATTGTCCTCAACATCGAAGAATGTTATCACCACTGAAACCCCACTGTCAACATCCTGGGGATTATCAATGACCAGCAACTGAACTGGACTGGTCATATAAGTACTTTGGCTACAACAGCAGGTCAGGAGCTGGGAATCTTGCCGAGTGTAACTCACCTTCTGACTTCCCAAAGCCTCCATACTTGCCTGGATGAGATTCACTTCAAAAACAGTCAGGAAGTTTGACACTATCCAGGAAAAGCAGCCCACTTGATTGGCACCACACCCACAAACATCACCTCCCTCCACCACTGACACTCAGAACCAGTGGGTACCACCTACAAGATGCACTGCAGAATTCGCCAAAGGCCCTTAAACAGCACCTTCCAAACCCATGACTACTACCATCTAGAAGCACAAAACAGCCAATACACAGGATACATATCTAAAAATGTTCTAGTACTTTGAAAGATGTCTTGTTATTGTTCAGTCATATCTTCTTATTCTCAAGTTAGTCAGCACCTTCCCAAATTAAATCTCCTTTGTGTCCCTATCACAAACTATAGATTTACAATAAGAAATATTTGACAAGCAGCTCATACTGCCAGAAGGATCCTTCTACTGCTTGATTCACCACCTCTGCTGTCATTCAGGAACACATGCTCAGGAAAGGGCAGAACTAAAGGCAAGAAGATAACCTGTCATCCATAGTTCAGATACAATAGAGAACTGTTGCACTCTCCTGGATTCTGTTATTTTCTCCTTCAATTCCTCCACATCCTCCTCTTCTTCCTCCAAGCATCGGAAGAATGGAATCTTTAGGAGGGAAGTCCAAGACCTCAATACACAGAGAATTGTCCCAATTTTCAATGGGTTTGATAAAGTACTTGAAATGCTTAGAGACTGGACGACCATGTCCATTCAGTACCAGCGCCTTCATAATGGATGCTAGTTATCAGCAGAACAAGTGAAATGTTGGGAGGCATTTAGCTACCATCTCTACAGGACACAATCCCAGGTGACAAGTCAGGATCACAGCTAACTCGGAGGGAGAAATCACTGCTCCGATTTGTCGGGCTGGGATTTGATAGAGATGCCTCCCCACCTGATTTTATTTGTCACACTACTTAAAGAATGTCCTTTTGTTTTAAGCTGAAGACAGGTCAGAGTTTCTCCAGCAAAGTTTAAAAGGTTATTGCAGTGCAAAAGGTAGTACAAATACCACCTTAGTTAAAATTGGCAAGACATTAGTACATATATGAAAAAATATCCTTTTTTAGCTTCACATGTAAATCATAACAGTTTTACTTTCTTAAATTTGAATATTTGAATGTATGTTTGTAAATCTGATTATTAAACAAAATACGACATCAATGCAGTAACATGCAAATATGTAATAATCTGGAATGAGGCCTTCCGGCAGCCATTTTTAATCTGTTTATTGGCCTTTATTTACAGAATTATCTTTCTGTGAGCAGAGTGGCATTCTGTGCCAAAATATTCCAGTAGCATACACAGGAGACACAGCAAAGTTGACGAGGCAAGACAAATAGGGTAAAATGAAAACGCATCAAAACTTTCCACACAGAAATTTCTTTATGTGCGGTGGATATATCCAAACAGCCAATAAAAGCTTACCTTGTTTTTTTTTATATTGATTAGTGGATTCCAAACATAAATAAACTAATGCACTAACCACATCTGATCCATCAGTACATTTTCTGGAACCTGTAAAACAGTTCTTGATGTGGGTTGGCCACTGTTTAAACTAAAAAGCAAAGATTCTTAGCAATTGGCTAATTTATGTCAAAAAAAAAGACAACCTGCCAAACCTCTAAGCTGCTAAGGACAAGAGCCAAATAACATTGACATTTGCATTGATTCTGTTCAATCTCGGGCTGAGGTTTGGCTATGGTGAAGAAAGTGCAATAAATCAGTACTGATAGTGTGACATTTAGTGCTTCTGTTATTGGTATCTTAAAGATTCATAATTGATCTTAAAATTTCAACAATATTTGATATATTTGCAGTTCTTTCATCAATTTTGAATTTGAATTCCAATACTCAAATTTATAATGAAACTTGCACATTTCCATTAAAAGGAAAAAGTGGATAGTGCTGCCTAAACTTGGTAATGATTTGAAGATTTCTTTTCCCCATCCCTTCAAAATGAGAGAGAATTGGATTTTGACCCAGTGTAGCTTACTCTCGACATGAGAAAAAAGATTGAACAAAGGCCCATTAACTCTCAAACGTTTCCATCCACCAGTGAACCCACTTTTCCAAGCCTCACACCTATGCCTTGTCTTTTCATTTATCTCCTCTCAACTATATCATCCCTTCCATCTCCACAGTGAAGAATGGACCTTGACACAGTGTTTGCTCTCATACCTATTTCTCCTTCCCTACTCTCCTCTTTCTCCCCTAGTCTTTTACACTTGCTTTAAATTTACCTTCAATCAACTCCCTAATTCGTTGTCCCAGCCTGAAACTAATTGTTCCACTGACTTCGCATCCTCCTTGAGAGGACTCTTGTGGTGCAGCGGTAATGTCTGTGCATCTGAGCCAAGACCCCTCTATTCAAGCCCCACCTGTTCCCGAGTTATTTAATAAGATTGCTGAATAGGTTAATTAGGAAATATTCACATCCTCCCTGACTTACACATTAAGCTTAGACTTAATTAACCCATGCTGCACCAATTAGAGAATAAATAAAGAAGGTTCAGCAAAGATTGTTTTTGGCTGAATCCTACCAGAGATTGGCTAAGTGTCATTCCTGGTGCTTTTCATGGAGGGTTTCTCTTTGGGGGGCCTAATGGGTTTTCTTACCTTATCATCCCAACCCATCCTCATTAGCTATGCACCATCATGCCCCCATTGTTCATCAAATTCTTACACCTACCACAGATGGAAGAACTCTCCACTGTTGGCATCTCCCGGGATTCATGGTACTAGCCATTTCCTTGGAACAAGCAGGAGACCATCCAGGAGACAGCAGTTCATTTGATTAGCTCCACATCCACAAACGTCCACTCCCTCCACCACCAATGCTTTATAGCAGTATTGTGTATCATCTACAAGATGCACTGCTGAAATTCAAAGATCCTTAGACATCACCTTCCAAACCCATGACCACTACCATCTGAAGGGAGAAGGGCAGAAAATATGTGGGAACATATTTTCAATATGTTCAATCTACTCACCATTCTGATTTGGAAATATATTGCCATTTCTTACCTGTCACAAGGTCAAAATACAAGCATCCCTCCCTAATGTGACTGTGGATCTACTTCCAGCATATAGACCATAGTGGTTAAATAAGTCAGCTCACTATTACATTCTGAAGAGTAACTAGGGATGGGCAATGAATGCCATCCCAGGCAACAATACCATTTAGTCATGACATAACTTTTCAAAAAGCATTCCATTTGCCTTCTTGATTATTTGCTGTACTTCTTTGTTAATTGTGTTATTTCATGCACAAGAGCATCCAGATCCCTCCACGTTACTATCTTTTTGGAGTCTCCTGGGTCAGGTCCAGGGGAGGGAATGTGGGTTGGTTCCATGGGGATGGGGTGGACGTTGGAGGGTGTGTGTCATTTCCTAGGAGAGGTGTCACGCCAGGGCCAAGGAGCTTTAAGTTTGGTCTGGAGAGGTATAGTTCAGGCTGTGTGATTAAATTTGGGGTCACTTCAATGCTTAGTCAGGATTTAGACTACATATTCAATAACATTTCCTGAATAATTATTTTATTTAATTTCAGCAGAGCCATCTAAAGTTTCAACTGAAATGGAGACTTTCAGGTGTAAAGGAATTGCCTGGTGGAAAATTCAATATCCCAGGCAATTCCTTCTGAATGTGCCACAATGAGCTTTCAGAGGGCTTACATGAGCAACTCCCATCTATACTGGAATAAGGTCTGTCTGGCCAACAGAATGTCCAGGCTAAAATTCTATGCATGTGCTTATCTCTATAAAAAACACACGTACATCTCATTAACACTGCCCACAATGTGGTGTTTATGCCCCATTAGGAGCAGCTCTGTGGCACCATTACCAAGGTGGCTCCAGGCTCCAAAAGCTCACACACAACAGAGACATCACTTTTATAGAGCTGATAGAACATTGCAGCTGGACTTGTGGCTAGTGCAATGGAATGGCATGATTTGTGTTGGTATGGGGTGTGGTCGGGTGTGATGTGTGTCGGGGATAGAGGTGGGGGGGGTGGGGGTGAGGGAGCTGGTATGGATAGGGACAGTGTTGACCATGGCAGGGAATCAGAAAATCTCAGGGTCTGGAAAATCCATGTGTGGTAACAATCAGGAACATCCTTACTTTGAGATTAGAAAATGTTGGTATTTTCCAGCTCAATTTTCAGGTGATTTACATGCTTTCTTGGCTGCAGGAATTCTATATGAAATATACAAAATTCTAACAGAGCGGGATAGACTAGATGCAGGGAGAATTTTTTCCATGGTTGGTGAGTCCAGAATCAGGTGTCACAGTCTCATGATATGAGGTAGATCATTTAAGACTGATATGAGGAAACATTTCTTCAGTGAGTGTGATCAACCAGAGAAATTCACTACCACAAACGGTTGTGGAGACTAGGCCACTGATTATATTTAAGAAAGACATTGATAATTTTCTTAGATATTCAAGACATAAAGGGATATAGAGAGAGAAAGTGGCAATATAGCATTGAGGTAGAGGCTAAGCCATGATCATACTGAATGGCGGAACAGGCTGGAAGAAGGGAATTGTCTACTCCAGCTTCCAGTTTCTATGCTTATTGAAATGTAGCCAGTGAACTGCCTCAGGGCAAAGCAATGTTGGAGCAGGAACTTCAAACATATATTGTATAAGCAAAGATTTGAATGTTTGTTTCACCTATGGACAATAATGCCTTGTTTATGTTTCCTTCCACATTTTGGCACATAGTGAATTTCCTTTCTGGGAATGAGAAAAGCAATTTTGGTCCAAGCAACAGATGTCACATGACCCAGCTTCAAGACTCTCATTATTTTCAATATGATTATAGAGATTAGGAACAGGAATAGGCCACTCAGCCTCTTCAGCCTGTGCCGGTGTTCAATAAGGTCAGGCATAATCTGATTATGGCCTCAACACCATATTCTCACCCATCCCAATATGATTATGATGTAAAAATGTGAACTAAATTTGCACAGTTCAATTAAAAATTGTTTTAGATAATGCTGGTTAAAGGCAGACTGAAGATTATCAGCATAAGACAAAGATAATTGCTTTTATTGGGAGTATGGCAAGCTGCCAGAACTGAGACAGCTCTGAAATAAATAATATAGGGTATGCACACTATATAGCAATTTCAATGTATAAAATTCCAAATACCTCATTTCAAAAAACAAAATCTCTGTCAAAGTAATAGTTAAAGTTTGCCAAATACGTGATCAATAGAGACAATCATGACAGAGAGATTACACCATGTATTACCAATGGGAAAATCTGAAGATAAATGAAAGAAAGGTACACTTTTAATATATTTTGGCTGGGTATACACACTGATGGATGTGTTCCTATCTCAGTACCCAGGAACTTTCCCTAATGTATGACCATGATATGACATTCAACTACAACAAAGATGACACTGTTTAAGAAGATTTTATACAAATTGATCTGGATCATTAATCCTTACAGGAATCATTTCCAATTGGGAGTACTGTGAGCTTGTTAGATTCCTCTGAAACTCTGTTCGAGACTAGCATTAATGCAATCTTGAAAATTAACTAGGGAGAAGTTACATATTTTAGAAACGTTGCTCCCCAGACATCATGAGCTGTACTCAAATAAATCTCATGTATCATTCATGCCAAACTTGCTTCTCTTCTGGTGTCAAAATCCATCCTAACCTGGGGCCTCAAACAGGGAAGATCCAATGCTGTTTAAACACTTTGCATTGTTATGCAGGGATAAGCTAACCTAACAGGTTCAGCACAGGTTTCTGTGTGCGTACTTTCAGCAGAGCGTTACGCATTCCAAAAATGCATACTGGAAATTCTGTTCATGCTGCAGATGAGATTCAGGCCACTTTTGCAAATCCTACATAAAATATGACAGAATTAGCTATAAATTCTTCTGACAGCAAAGACTCATGGCCAGAAGTGTTTAGTTTGAAAGGTCTCCCTTGAAAGCAAAAGATTTGTGTTGTAATAGTTGAAAATTAGCTTTTAATCTGTTGGGAGAGCCAGGGTAGAATGATAGTTTTGGGTGCCAGCAGCCTTTAACTGGCTATTCGGTGCCATAAAGATCTGCCAATATGGCAGGAAGAAAGTCTTCATTGGGAACAGGAACTTGGGAGATGTATATGCAAGGGTAGCAAAAGGTAATAAAAATTATTGGATTTCTTTTGAATTGAGTTGTCCTGCTCTTTACCAATTTCAGTTGAACATCATATAACTGTGGCATTGTCCTGTTGGATCATTTTTGGAACAGAAACACTAGGAAGTAGGAGGAGAAATAAGCTCTTTCACTCACCATGATCATGGCTGATCATCCAACTCAGTACCAAGTTCCTGCTTTCTCCCCATAACCTTTGATGCTTTTACCCCCAAAAGCTAAATCTAACTTCTTGAAAATATGCAGTGATTTTTTTTTTACTCAAATACTTCCTGTAGCAAAGTTTGATAGGCTCACCTCTCTCTGGGTGAAGAAATTTCTCATCTCAATGTTAAATGATTTACCCCATATCCTGAGACAGTGGCCCTGTTTCTGAACACCCTTCCCCCCATTATTGGAATAATCCTTTTTGTGTTTACCCTGCCCAGTCTTGTTAGAATTTTATAGGTTTTTATGAACTTACCCCACATTTTTCTATACTCCAAAGAATATAATCCTAACTGATTCAACCTCTCTTCCTACATCAGCCCTGTTATCTCAAGAACCAATCTGCTAATCTAAACCCCACACGCTGCAATTGGATCCGCAGTTTCCTGACCCACAGGCCACAATCAGTGAAGATTGGGGACAATATTTCATCCTCACTAACACTCAACACTGGAGCCCCCCGGTCAGGGGTGAATATGTGCCCCTTACTGTACTCACTGTATACACATGACAGTGTAGCCAAATACCAGTTGAATGTCATTTACAAGTTCGCTGATGACACCACCATAGGCGGTCGAATCTCACATGGCGACAAAACAGACTATAGATGGGAGTGGAAGACTTGGAAAAATGGTGCACTGAGAACAACCCAGCTCACAATGCCAGCAAAACCAAGGAACTCATTATTGACTTTCAGCTGAATGTTACTCATGCCCTCCTACACATTAACAGCACAGAGGTGGAACAAGTGGAGAGTGTCAAGCTCCTGGGAGTGGTCATCAACAACAAGCTTTCTTAGGCTCTTCATGTGGACGCACTGGTTACAAAGGTCCAACAATGTCTCTTCATCCTCAGGCTGAAAAAAATTTGGCATCATTGCAAATACCTTTATAGGTGCGCCATCGAGAGCATTCTGTCTGGATGCATCACTACCTGGTATGGCAACTGTACCATTCAAGATCAGAGACAGTTACAGAGAATGGTGAACTCAGCCTGGACAATCACAAAGGCCAACCTCCCATCTATAGAATCCATCTACCAGGCCCACTGTCAAGGAAAGGCTGGCCAGCATTCTCAAAGATCCATCTCACACTGACAATGTTTTTCTACCGCCTCTACCATTGGGGAGAAGTTACAGAAGCCTGAACACACGCACCAGCCGGTTTCAAAACAGTTTCTACCCTACCATTGTTAGTATAGTGAATGGACTCACAAACTCTTAACATTTGCCTATACCCGTGTTTTTGTTTTTGCCACTGTTTACCTATTATTTACTTATCTATGCTACTTAACTATGTGATTTGCTCACAACAAGACAAAGCTTTCCACTGTGCCTCGGTACACATGACAATAAATTCAATTCAATTCAATTCATTTCAGGTGTGGCCTCACCAAAGTCCTGTACATTTGCAGAAAGATATCCCTGCTGCTGTATTCAAATCCTCTTGCTACCAAGGCCAACATATCAATGGCCTTCTTCACTACCTGCTGTACCTGCATGCTGACATTCATTAATTGGTGTACAAGGACACCCAGGTTTTGTTACACTTCTCCATTCCCAATCTATTGCTATTCAAATAATAATCTGCCTTCCTGTTTTTGCTACCAAAGTGGTTAACTTCATTTTTATCCACATTATACTTCATCCGCCATGCATTTTCCCATTCACTCAACTTATCCAAATCAACAGTATAAGGGACTAGCACTTAATGTTATTTCACAAAGGCAGTGGATATCCCTTAAATCAAACATGGATGAAATATAGCTACTTTAAAAAAAAATCATTCCAGTTAACATACCATGAAAATGGATAGAGTCAGAGCAGAAATCCTTCCTGATCAATCAGATTCCAAATGTATCTGTGATATCCATCCTGACAAACAGTCATTCTCATTGATAAGAGGGAGAGGTGAATCAAGATATCGTAGCAATCAATACAACTGAATGGCTTGCTCATTCGTTTCAGAGGGCAGTTGATTGTCAACCACATTGCTGTGGGTCTGGTGTCACATGTAGGCCAGACCAGGTGAGGATGGCAGATTTTCTTTCCTGAAGGACATTAGTGAACCAATTGAGTTTTCCTCCAAAATTTGACAATGGTTTCAGGGTCATCATTAGTCTCTTAGTCCCAGATATGTATTGAATTCAAATTCCCCATCATATATTGAGTTAGGACTGGAGTCCAGGTCCCCATACGTTAGCTGAGCTCCTGGAACAATAATCTCATGATAATCCCTCGAAGCCATTGCCTCCACATGAATTGGATTACTTACTGTTTTCCTGTCCTAACCATAGTTGAAGTTATTTTCAGAGGCAGTTGGAGTGGAAGGAGTGACAGTGAGGACCAGAGGCCTGACAGGAAGGTAAATTTAAAATATATAAAACCTTACTTCATTATCAGGCGGAGTGCACACTAAGCAGGAGCAGATACGGGACTGCTGGGTAAGTAAGGCTTTATATTTGGAAGGTTGCTTTACCCGAAACACTACTCGGGTACTGTCTCCCACCCGTCCTTGTTCTCGAACAATAAAAATCCGTGCACCAGATTGGTAAGGTGACTACTTTCTTTATTTTTTTAGTTTTTGAGTTGTCTCGTTGGGAATTTCGAATAGTGGGAATGGAGGTTAGGACAGTTGAATGTTCCTCCTGTGGAATGTCGGAGGTAAGGTTCACCTTTAGCTTCACTGCCGACTGCACCTATGGGAAGTGCACCCAACTCCAGTTCCTCGAAAACCGTGTTAGGGAACTGGAGCTGGAGCTGGATGAACTTTGGATCATTCGGGAGGTGGAGGGGGTTATTGAGAGGAGTTACAGGAGGTAGTCACACCTCAGGTAAAAGAAGAAGGTAGATGGGTTACCGTCAGGGATCAGAAAGGGAAATGGCAGGCAGTGCAGGGATCTCCAATGGCCGTTCCCCTCAACAACAAGTATAATGTTTTGGATATTGCTGGGGGTGGGGGGGAAACTTACCAGGGATAAGCAATGGGGCACAGGTCTGCAGCACAGAGTCTGTCCCTGGTTGCTTAGAAGTGAAGGGGGAAGAGGAGCAGAACATTAGAAACTGGGGACTCCACAGTTAGCAGGACAGATAGGAGGTTCTGTGAGAATGAGAGAGACTCATGGTTCGTATGTTGCCTCCTAGGTGCCAGGGTTCGTAATCTCTCGGATCGTGTTTTCGGGATCCTTGAAGGGGAAAGGGAGCAGTCGTGGTCCACCTAGGCACCAATTACATAAGTAGGAAGAGAGATGGGGATTTAAGGCAGAAATTCAGGGAGCAAGGGTGGAAGCTTAGAGCTAGAACAAACAGAGTTGTTATCTCTGGTTTGCTGCCTGTGCCACGTGCTAATGAGGTGAGGAATAGGGAGAGAGAGGAGTTGAACACATGGCAACAGGGATGGTGCAGGAGGGAAGGTTTTGGATTCCTGGATAATCGGGGCTCTTTCTGGGGTAGGTGGGATCTCTACAAACAGGACAGTTTACACCTGAACCAAAGGAGTACCAATATTCTGGGGGGGAAATTTGCTAATGCTCATCGGGTGTGTTTAAACTAATTCAGCAGGAGGATGAGAACCTGATTGTAATTCAAATATAGAGGAGGTTGCGAGTAGTGAGGCCAGAACTAAGGTTTCAAGGTCGCAAGAAGGCACCGGCAAGCAAGAAGTTGGTTTGAAGTGTGTCTACTACACAGCCAGGAGCATCCGGAATAAGGTGGGTGAACTTGCAGCATGCATTGGTACCTGGGATTTCGATGTTGTGGCCATTTCAGAGACATGGCTAGAGGACGGACAGGAATGGTTGTTGCAAGTTCCGGGATTTACATGTTGCAGGAAGAACAGAGAAAATGGTAAAAGAGGGAGTGTTGTGGCATTGTTAGTCAAGGACAGTATTACGATCGCAAAAAGGATGTTTGAGGATTCATCTACTGAGGTAGTATGGACTGAGGCTAGAAACAGGAATGGAGAGGTCACCCTGTTGGGAGTTTTCTACAGGTCTCCGAATATTCCAGAGATGTAGAGGAAGGATAGCAAAGATGATTCTGGATAGGAGCGAGAGTAACAGGGTAGTTGTTATGGGGTCTTTAACTTTCCAAATATTGACTGGGAATACTTGAACTATAGTACATTAGATGGGTCATTTTTTTGTCCAATGTGTGTAGAAGGGTTTCCTGACACAATATATAGACAGGCCAACAAGGGGCGAGGCCACATTGGATTTGATACTGGGTAATGAACCGAGCCAGGTGTTAGATTTGGAGGTAGGTGAGCACTTTGCTGATAGTGACCACAATTCGGTTATGTTTGCTTTAGCAATGGAAAGGGATAGGTATATACTGCAGAGCAAAAGTTATAGAGGGGAGAAAAGGCAATTATGATGCGATTAAGCAAGATTTATGATGCATAGTATGGGGAAGAAAGTTGCAGGGAATGGGCACAGTTGAAGTGTGCAGCTTATTCAAGGACCAGCTACTGTGGGTCCTTGATAAGTTTGCACCTGTCAGACAGGGAGGAAGTTGTCGGGCGCAGGAGCTATGGTTTACATAGGAAGTTGAATCTCTTGTCAAGATGAAGAAGTAGGCTTATTTTATAGTGAGACATGCAGGCTGTTAGGGCTCTTACACAGACAGAGTGAGGCCTCAGAGAACACAGAGAGCTTTCACTCTGCACAGCAAGGCTGTCATGGGAAACATCTGGTGAAAGGTTTGGAAGGAGGTGAAGAGGAGAGAGGCATGGGAAAAGAGACCTGACAGTTCAAACTAAAAGCACTTCACATATTGCCATCATTTAATAAATTAATGTGAGAGGATTAGAGACCCATAACAGCTAGAGTGTGGTGGACCAGAGGCTCAAAGGTAGACAGCAAAGAGCTGCATTATTCCTTCTCGGGGCATTAATGTCATTGACAAGCCTTATAGTTATTGCCCATCTCCAGCTGCTCGGACTGAGTTCTTTGCTGCACCAGATCATGCGGCCGTAAAGAATGAATCACGTCACTGTGGGACTGGGGTCACAGACCGGGTGATGACTGGGATCCCTTGCCGAAAGAACATTTGTGAACATGACATTGAGTTTCATGGTTTTTGTTTGTACCCAGCCCAGCACCTTCCTTCCCAGAGTGGGAAGGCCACGTTGGGTTTGGTGCTGGGTAATGAAACTGGCCAGCACAATTCGGTTATGTTTGCTTTAGCAATGGAAAGGGATAGGTATATATTGCAGAGCAAAAGTTATAGAGGGGAGAAAAGGCAATTATGATGCGATTAAGCAAGATTTATGATGCATAGTATGGGGAAGAAAGTTGCAGGGAATGGGCACAGTTGAAATGTGCAGCTTATTCAAGGACCAGCTACTGTGGGTCCTTGATAAGTTTGCACCTGTCAGACAGGGAGGAAGTTGTCGGGCGCAGGAGCTATGGTTTACATAGGAAGTTGAATCTCTTGTCAAGATGAAGAAGTAGGCTTATTTTATAATGAGATGTGATGGCTCAGTTAGAGTGCTTGAGAGTTACAAGTTAGCCAGGAAAGACCTAAAGAGAAAGCTAAGAAGAGCTAGGAAGGGTCATGAGAAGTTGTTGGCGGATAGGATCAAGGAAAACCCTAAGGCTTTCAACAGGTGTATCAGGAATAAAAGAATGACTAGAGTAAGATTAGGGGCATTCAAAGATAGTACTTGGAAGTTATGCGTGGAGTCAGAGGAGATAGGGGAAGTCCTTTCATCAGTATTCACACTAGAAAAAGAAAATGTGGTCGAGGAGAATACTGAAATACAGGCTACTAGACTAGATAGGATTGAGGTTCACAAAGAACAGGTGTTAGCAATTCTGGAAAGTATGAAAATACATAAGTCCCCTTGACCGGATAGTATTTGTCCGAGGATACTCTGGGAAATTAGGGAGGAGATTGCTGAGTCTTTGGCTTTGATCTGATGTCGTCATTGTCTCCAGGAATAGTATCGAGAGTGTAATACTGGAAAAGCACAGCAGGTCAGGCAGCATCCGAGGAGCAGGAGAATCAATGCTTTGGGCATAAATCCTTCATAAGGAACAGTGCCAGAAGACTCAAGGATAGCAAATGTTGTTCCCTTGTTCAAGAAGGGGAGTAGAGACAACCCTGGTAATTATAGACCTGTGAGCCTTCCTTTGATTCTGGGAAAATGTTGGAAAGGCTTATAAAAGATAGGATTTATAATCATCCAGAAAGGAATAAGTTGATTAGGGATTGTCAATACGGTTTTGTGAAGGGTAGGTCATGCCTCATAGGTCATGCCTTAATGAGTTCTTTCAGAAGGTGACCAAACAGGTGGATTAGCGTAAAGCCATTGATGTGGTGTATATGAATTTCAGTAAGGCATTTGATAAGGTTCCCCGCAGTACGCTTTTGAACAAAATATGGAAACATGGGATTGAGAGTGATTGAGCGTTTTGATTCAGACATTGGCTAGCTGAAAGAAGACAGAGGGTGGTGGTTGCTGGGAAATGTGCATCCTGGAGTTCAGTTACTCATGGGGTACCGCAAGGATCTGTTTTGAATCCACTGTTGTTTATCATTTTTATAAATAACATGAATGAGGGCATAGAAGGATGGGTTAGCAATTTTGCAGATGACACTAAGATCGGTAGAGTTGCGGAAAGTGACGAAGGGTATTGTAGGTTACAGATGAACATAGATAAGCTGGAGAGCTGGGCTGAGAGGTGGCAAATGGAGATTAATGCGCAAAATTTGAGGTGATGCACTTTGGAAGGCATAACAGGAATGTAGAGTACTGGGCTTATGGTAAGATTCTTGGCAGTGTAGATGAGCAGAGAAATTTTGATGTCCAGGTACATTGATCCTTGGAAATTGCCAACCAGGTTGATAAGGCTGTTAAGAAGGCATATAGTGTGTTAGCTTTTATTAGTACAGGGATTGAGTTTCGGAACCATGAGGTCATGCTGCAGCTGTACAAAATTCTGGTACAGCCACACTTGGAGTATTGTGTACAGTTCTGGTCACTGCATTGTAGGAAGGATGTGGAAGCTTTGGAAAGAGTTCAGAGGAGATTTACTAGGATGTTGCTTGGTATGGAGGGAAGGACTTATGAGGAAAGGCCGAGGGACTTGAGGCTGTTTTCATTAGAGAGAAGAAGATTGAGAGGTGACTTAATTGAGACATATAAGATTATCAGAGGGTTAGCTAAATTGGACAGTGAGAGCCTTTTTCCTCAGATAGTAATGGCTAGCATGAGGGGACATAGCTTCAATTGAGGGGTGATAGATATAGGACAGATGTCAGAGGCAGTTTCTTTAATCAGAGAGTAGTAGGTGCATGGAAGGCACTGCCTGCAACAGTAGTAAACCCGCCAACTTTAAAGGCATTTAAATTGTCATATTGGATAGGCATACAGACAAGAATGGAATAGTGTAGGTTAGATTTGTTCCACAGGTCGGCGCAGCATCGAGGGCCGAGGGGCCTGTACTGTGCTGTAATGTTTCATAGAAGTGTTTTTTTCAAATTATCTTTTCCCTTTTAAACATAAGCATTGGTGTGATTTGCCAACAGTGTTTGTGATGTTCAATATAAAAAGCATCTTGGGAAGGTGGCATAGTGGTAATACCACTAGACTCGAAACCCAGCATCTCAGGCTAGCATCTGTAAATATGGGCTCAAGTCTCACAGGATGGATGGGAACGTTTAATTAAAAATATGGAGTTTAGGAAAACAGCTTCACCTAATGACAATCATGTAACCTCAGTTGACTGTTGGGAAAAACAATCAAATTCATTAATGGTCTCAGGAAGCAAATCTTGCCACCCTTACATGTTCTGATTCCAGATGCACAGCCACATGATTGAATCTCAATTGGCCAATAAAGCTGGACTAGCCAGTAGTATCCAAATCTGAAGAATTAATTTCTTTATTTAAAAATTCTTCAGTCTTAATACAAAATGGAGTTTTTGACTGCACTCAGAACCTGAGAAATTGATTGACTGCACACCCTATACATACAGAGGACAGAAAAAAGGGACCCAGAGAAGTTACAAATTTTTTAAAGTTAAAGGTATTGGATTTGGTGTAAGAAATCAGAGTTTGCTAGAATAATTCAGCGGGTCTGGCTGCAGCTAGGAGAGTTCCTGGCTGATAATGGCTTGTAGCTGGTAACAACCCATGTGATTACAGGGCTTGTGCGTATGGGCTGGGGTAAGGACATTGGAGAAGGTGCTCAGGCCTTAACATTGTTGAACTTGATATTAAGTTCAGAAGGTTGCAGAGTTCCCTCGTTGAAAACGTGATGGTGTTCTTCCACATTGTGCTGGAGCACTGTGGCAAGCCCGAGAAAGAAATGTTGGCCAAGATCACCATTAGCAGCTATTCATTCTTCCATGCTGACCTTTACCCATTCCTTTGTCGAACTGTTTAGATTAGAGTCCCTACAGTATGGAAACAGGCCATTAGGCCCAACAAGTCCACACCAACCCTCTGAAGAGTAATCTGCCCAGGCCTATTCCCTACCCTATATTTACCCCTGACTAATGCACCTAACACTATGGGCAATTTAGCATGGCCAATTCACCTGACCTGCACATCCTTGGATTGTAGGAGAAAACCGGAACACCCGGAGAAAACCCACTCAAACACGGGGAGAATGCGCACACTCCACACAGACAGACGCCCGTGGAGAGAATCAAACCCGAAAACCTAGTGCTGTGAGGCAGCAGTGCTAACTACTGAGCCGCCATGCTGCCCCAAACTGTTTTTCTTTTTCTCTCTCTGGGCTCCATCTTTATCAATAGTTTATTTCTCTACCCTCCCCCCGACCCATCTTCAGCATATATACCAACCTGTTCCCAGCTACAATCAGTTCTGAAGAAGGGTCACTGGATCTGAAACAGTAATTCTGCTTTCTCTCCATAGATGCTGCCAGACCTGTGGAGATTTTCCAGCAATTTCTGATTTTGTTTCTGATTTCCAGCATCCACAGTTCTGTGTTTTTTTTGTTCCAAATTAATTTATATTAATGAGCTCAGTAAGTCTGTGCTCATTTGAGTTTTTTTCATTTGACTGTGTACAGAAGTCCCTTACACAGGAGCTCAAATACAGTTGAATTGATGGTGAAGGTGTAGTTCTTGCAAGATGGCAATTGGTTTACTTCTCGAGTGAAGTACAGTTTTCTTTCCGGAAATCAGACCTTTGAGAGATATTGAGACCAGAGGTTAGCATTTAGCTAAGCCTGGAACTGTTTGCTCTTCGATGTTAGAAGCAGACAGACACGTGAAAATCAAAGCTGTGTAACTAAAAGTTAGTTCAAACAAGCTGTAAGTTTAGTCATGTAGAGCAGTAGATGTGATCTATATGGACTTCAGTAAGGCGTTCGACAAGGTTCCCCATGGGAGACTGATTAGCAAGGTTAGATCTCATGGAATACAGGGAGAACTAGCCATTTGGATACAGAACTGGCTCAAAGGTAGAAGACAGAGGGTGGTGGTGGAGGGTTGTTTTTCACTCTGGAGGCCTGTGACCAGTGGAGTGCCGCAAGGATCATTGCTGGGTGCACTACTTTTTGTCATTTACATAAATGAATCGGATGCAAGCATAAGAGGTACAGTTAGTAAATTTGCAGATGACACCAAAATTGAGGTGTAGTGGACAACGAAGAGGGTTACCTCAGATTACAACAGAATCTGGACCAATGGGCTGAGAAGTGGCAGATGGAGTTTAATTCAGATAAGGTCTCCTTCCTATCGGAAAGATGTTGTGAAACTTGAAGGGGTTCAGAAAAGATTGACAAGGATGTTGCCAGAGTTGGAGGATCTGAGCTACAGGGAGAGGCTGAACAGGCTGGGGCTGTTTTCCCCGGAGTGTCGGAGGCTGAGAGGTGACCTTATAGTGGTTTACAAAATTATGTGGGGCTTGGATAGGACAAATAGACAAAGTCTTTTCCCTGAGGTTGGGGAGTCCAGAACTAGAGGGCATCGGTTTAGGGTGAGAGGGTAAAGATATAAAAGAGACCTAAGGAGTAACGTTTTCACACAGAAGGTGGTACGTGTATGGAAATAGCTGCCAGAGGATATGGTGGAGGCTGGTACAATTGCAACATTTAAGAGGCATTTGGATGGGTATATGAATAGGAAGGGTTTGGAGGGATATGGGCCGGATGCTGGCAGGTGGGACTAGATTGGGTTGGGATATCTGGTCGGCATGGAAAGGTTGGACCGAAGGGTCTGTTTCCGTGCTGTACATCTCTATGACTCTATGACTCTATGTGACCAGTTGAAGCACTCAGTCAACAAGATAGATTTGATGTTCCTTTATCAGAAACCATTATGTTCCGTATCAGATAACTGTGGTCACATCTGTGTTAAATTAAGCAACAATGGGCTTTTAACAGTATCATTTTTACAGAACTGGTTGAATTAGATATATTGTCTTCTGATCCTTTGTATTGGCTAGAAGGTTCATTTAATGCAAGAGGTGTCATATTCATTTTTGACCTGGAAATTTCTGAAGATAGTCAAAATGCTTCTTCCGGGTACAATGATCAGCCATTTTAACATTCAATTAAAGTCCATCTTTGAAAAAGAATTTAAATGAAACAATGTGGCTTTAAATAAATATTTTACAATCACTCTTAAATAAAACAAACAATAGGAGATGCTGAAAATTTGAAACAAAACTAGAAATTGCTGGCGAAACTCTGCAGGTCTTCAGTATCTATTGGGAGAAAGCAGAGTTAACATTTAAACTCTTCATCAGAATTGACAGCAGCTTGGAAAGTGGTATTTGTACTGAAGCTGAGGTTGGGGCTGGGGGATAGGTGAGCAGATTGTTGGAGTCAGAGCCCAGGGAGAGGTCCACTATCATAAAGTGTAGTTATGAAGGAATAGCTTAGATACAGATAAATAGAAACTATAGATAAGGATAAGAGAGAGAAAGGAAGATGAAGGGAGTGAAAGAGAAAGAGCTTGTGTGGTGCATACAAATTAATGATGTGGAGGTGCCAGTGTCCATCTGGGGTGGACAAAGTTAAAAATCACACAATACCAGGTTATTGTCCAACAGGTTTATTTGGAAGTACCTCTTAATTCGGAGCAGCGTTCTCAAAGCTATTACTTCCAAATAAACCTGTTGGACTATAACCTGGTGTGTGGTTTTTAACTTTATACAAATAAAGTCAGAGCAATTAGACCTATTAGGTCTATTTCTGTGTCGCACGTTTTGATATTTGAGTTAGCCTTCAACAATTTTCCATGCAAAGATGAAAATCTTAAATTGCACAATACTCTAATTTCCCAAGTTAAAAATCACACAACACCAGGTTATAGTCCAACAAGTTTAATTGGAAGCACTAGCTTTCAGAGCGCTGCTCCTTAATCAGGTGGTTGTGGAGTACACAATTGAAAGACGCAGAATTTATAGCAAAAGTTTACAGTGTGATGTAACTGAAATTATACATTGAAAAATACCTTGATTGTTTGTTGAGTCTTTCATCTGTTCGAATACCACGATTGTTTCACTTTTCTTATGTAAATCACAAAACCTTTTTTTAAAAGTTACATTCTCAGGTTAACTGTAACAATTGGTGTCGGCCCAGATAAGATGTTGAAGGTGTTAGCCCCCTGTGTGCTGCTGTCTGTGCCATAATGTTTAGACTGATTCTAATCTAAAAAGTGAGTTAACAGAGTCTTACATGGATTCATGCAGTTTTTGAGCAAAGTACAATGTATCTCTGCAAGTTCAAATTCACCCCTGAGTATCTGTGAGAGAGACACACATTTTTCAATGTATAATTTCAGTTACATCACACTGTAAATTTTTTGCTATAAATTCTGTGTCTGACAATTGTGTCCTCCACAACCATCTGATGAAGGAGTACCGCTCCGAAAGCTAGTGTGCTTCCAATTAAACCTGTTGGACTATAACCTGGTGTTGTGTGATTTTTAAATTTGTACATCCCAGTCCAACACCGGCATCTCCAAATCATGACTAATTTCCCAAGTAGGTTATACAGTTTGATGAAAGATTGACATTTCTCTGATTTGTCTCCTGGTATTTGCCAGTTTTTTCAACAGAAGAGATAATCAAGCAGGGATACCTTTGGATGGCCCCTGCAATCTCCAGGAAACAATACAATTACAATTTAATCTGCAAGTATATATATGTAAAAGAAACCTCAAACTGGATAACTCTAGTCAGGATCAGCACAGTTCAAGTTCTTGAATATTGTATTTTTGAACAATTCAGAATGAGCGATCATTCACTTATTCCTGATATCATTAGACAAAGCAGACAACCCTCCATAGAAACATGACCAACATTAGTTACAGGATATTGATGTTCCATAGCATGCTCAGCAATAACTTAATGTCTAGCAGCACTGCAAGGAAGGGCTCTGTCTTCAGTCCCTTCAGTTTCTAAAGTTGCAGTTACTTTGCCACTGTTTTGCTTGCCAGAAACTAAAAGCTAGTCATGTCTGGGAAATGTTATCTTGCATCATGGACATTATTCATAACCACAATTCCTTTCATCTTGAGACTAACTTACTTATTGGAGATAACTAGTCCTGGTTGCAAACTAGATTTGATTGCACTTCTACACATGTGCATTGCAGCCCTCAGTAGAATCAGGAATCTTACATCAAGCCTTACCACATTCTTCCACAGAAATCCATATGCTTTGGCCCAAGTATTCAATTTAGAAGTAGGCCTAGTCTAATCCCATATGATGCACATCAAACAATAAATATCTCTGTGCTTTACAGTCTGTAAAAGCTGTGAATGTTTTTC
Organism: Chiloscyllium plagiosum; assembly: GCF_004010195.1. Taxonomy (NCBI): domain Eukaryota; kingdom Metazoa; phylum Chordata; class Chondrichthyes; order Orectolobiformes; family Hemiscylliidae; genus Chiloscyllium; species Chiloscyllium plagiosum. The sequence goes on from NC_057712.1 coordinate 95,195,741, forward strand.
CTTGTTACAACATCAGTGTATGAGCTAGGGCAAAGGCTGAATTTTCATTCTTTGTATTCATTGCTTTAATCAGAAATACTTGCTATTTCACTTCCATTTCATTTTGCTTTGTTTCTTTTTCAAACGCGTTTATAGTGCGTTTTGGAAAAACTAAAAGTTACATTAACAACCTTACATAAAATTATTAATGGACATATAGTAAGTGTAGTCAAAAAGTGTAGCTCTAGAAAAGCATAGCAGGTCAGGCAGCATCTAAGGAGCAGGAGAATTGACATTTCGGGCATAAGCCCTTCATCAGGAATGTAATGAGGACAGCAAAGAGAGAAACAGACCATTAGACGGACAACAGACACAACAAGAAGTAGGAGAAGGTGAGGACTGCAGATGCTGGAGATCAGAGCTGAAAAATGTGTTGCTGGAAAAGCGCAGCAGGTCAGGCAGCATCAAAGGAGCAGGAGAATCGATGTTTCGGGCATGAGCCCTTCTTCAGGAACTTCTGTACAACAAGAAGTATCATGACAATCACACTGTTTGTATCAAGGATTACATCATGAAGAGAATGAAACAACAAATGATAAAGTACTATGAATTAGAAGAATTACAAATATTTCAGTTGAGAACAATTTGTTAAACCTCACTATTAAAGATTCTATCTTGTAAATACATACATTCCTTGAGCAGATCTCCAGTGTTGTTGCTAAAGGAAAATACAGATAGAACATGGGAGTAGAAACGGGGGAGGGAAAGGTACAAACATCCAAATGTCCAATGATAAGGTTTGTGAAAGAACTGCCCACTATGATTGTTTAGCTCATTTGTTTCAATAAAAATAAAGAAATGAAATTCTTCCCCCACTGCTTCCAACTTGCCCAACTCAAGGCATTCCAATCTAAATCACCTCTATGGCAGGTCCACACCAGACTGAGAGAAATATGCACAAGAAAGAATTATCATGGATCAATTTCAAACATTGGCATTGTTTCCTTTGAGCAGTTCAGTACAAACGACAAGCTAGAAAGACCAATTTAACCAACCACAAATCTTGATGCCACTGTGGAAAGACTTGTAGAACTACAAGTGGGCACCAAAGTCACATTAGAACACATCCAGAGACGACTTTACACATCTTCCTATCGCCCCCTCGACCATGACCCCACCCCCCATCACCAAACCATCATCTCCCAGACCATACAGAACCTCATCACCTCAGGAGATCTCCCACCCATAGCTTCCAACCTCATATGCCGGGAACCCCGCACTGCCCGGTTCTACCTCCTTCTCAAGATCCACAAACCTGGCCATCCTGGCCGACACATTGTCTCAGCATGCTCCCGCCCCACTCAACTCATTTCTACCTACCTCAACACTGTCCTATCCCCCCTAGTCCAGGAACTCCCCACATATGTTCGAGACACCACCCACGCCCTCCACCTCCTCCAAGACTTCCGTTTCCCCGGCCCCCAACGCCTCATCTTCACCATGGATATCCAATCCCTCTACACCTCCATCCACCATGACCAGG
>NC_057712.1:95198329-95204378 GCF_004010195.1 Chiloscyllium plagiosum
GTAACTGGAGTGGGTGTGATGGTGGGGGGAATGGGGGTGGAGTCATGAGCAGGGGTTGTGTTCCCCTCAGGGTTCTGGGGGGGCAGGGATGGTACAGTGGGATCTGTGGGAGGCATGTCAGCAGAATGCAGCTCCTCTCATTTATCTCGCCACGCTTCAGGCTCTCTGCCTTTATTCCTGATGAAGGGCTTTTGCCCGAAACGTCGATTTTACTGCTCCTTGGATGCTGCCTGAACTGCTGTGCTCTTCCAGCACCACTAATCCAGAATCTGGTTTCCAGCATCTGCAGTCATTGTTTTTACCACATGCAAGATGTGGTCATCTTTGACGGTGAAGGGAAAGTAATGACGAGCCTGTTTGATGGAATGGTGATTTTATTTCACAACTTCTGTGACCTAATGAGAAATAAAGGTTAGTACTTCATGTATAAATAGTAATCAGATAATATTTGGGGAGAAAGATAAAGCGACATAAACAAAAACCATGGGAAAGTAGCAAGGAATGGATTTTACAGAAAACAGTTCCAGTTGCAGAGCATGTACCATCACCGGAATCTTGGACCAAAAGCTTTCCTTCTGTCCTGAACATTCTCTGATTTCATATAATACTCTAATTTCTATGTGGACTGTCAGGCTGATAAACTTTCATAATGCTCTTCTGGTACTTTTCATCTGGGTGCTAACAGAGCTAAAGAGAGTCAGTGTGAGAATCTGCGAGTCACCCGTAGCGCAGTGAAATATTTTGCCACGCCTGCAGGAACTTAAATGTTGACAATAATAACCCATCACACCCAACTCTTAGTGTAGGGAAACATGAAGAATAGGACAGTCACCAGTTCACAAATGGCTAGGTGAGAGAGCTACACTGGAGATCAGAGAGTGAAAGAGAAAAGCACAGTTATTGGGCAGTAAAAGGAATGGATGAAGGTCAGTCTGGGAGAATCAATATCTGTTAATGGGGATCAGTGGTTAGCACTGCTGCCTCACAGCGCCAGAGACCTGGGTTCAATTCCCGCCTCAGGCGACTCTCTGTGTGGAGTTTGCAGGTTATCCCCGTGTCTGCGTGGGTTTCCTCCGGGTGCTCCGGTTTCCTCCCACAATCCAAAAATGTAGTGTTAGGTGAAGGGGTAAATGTAGGGGAATGGGTCTGGGAGGGTTACGCTTCGGCGGATTGGTGTGGACTTGTTGGGCCGAAGGGCCTGTTTCCACACTGTTAGTAATCTAATTAGGAGCTGACAATGGGTTGTTTGTGGTAGCAAAGAGAAAGTGAGGACTGCAGATACAGGGGATCAGAGTCGAGAGTGTGATTCGAGAGTATTTATAGACACGGTGGCTCTGTGGTTAGCACTGCCCCCTCACAGCTCCAGGGACCCAGATTTGATTCCAAACTTGGGCAACTGTCTGTGTGGAGTTGACACATTCTCCCCGTGTCTGCGTGGGTCCCCTCTCGGTTCTCCAGTTTCCTCCAACAGTCCAAAGACGTGCAGGTCTGGTGAATTGGCCATGCTAAATTACCCATAGAGTTAGGTGTATTAGTCAAAGGGAAATGGGTCTGGGTGGGTTACTCTTTGCAGGGTGACTGTGAACTTGTTGGGCCAAGTGGCCTGTTTCCATACTGTAGGGAATCTAATCAGGAATGATGAAGGGCTTATGCACAAAACGTTGATTCTCCTGCTCCTCAGATGCAGCCTGACCTGCTGTGCCTTTCCAGCACCACATTCTCAACTCAGTTTGTGGTAGCGCCCAATGTGATGACAGGGTCTATTGTGTTGGAGTTGGGTAAGAACATGGGATAAAGTGCTCAGGCCCTAAAATTATTGAACTTGATATTGAGTCCTGAAGGTTGAAGGTCCCCAAGTGGAACTTCCATCCCTTGTTCAAGTCTTACTTGGACCCTCACCCACAACACTTTCATTGGTACATTGATGACATCGTTGGTTCTGTTTCCCTTTTTCATCCTGAATTGGAAAAGTATTCATTGCTCTTCCAATTACCACCCTGCTCTCACCTTCAGCAGGTCCATTTCTGACTCCTCTCTTCCCTTCCTTGACATCTCTGTTGTCATTTCTGGGGATAGGCTGGCCACCACTATGCATAACAAACCCACTGACTCCCACAGTTACCTGGACTGTATATCCTCACACCCTGTTTCCTGGAAAGACACTGTTCCATTCTTCCAGTCCTTTCTTTGTCCTTTAATATATCTTGCATTTATATTTGTGTTAAAATGTAGCCTAGAGGGTGCTTCTGGTGCAAGGGGTAGTGTCCCTACTTCTGAACCAGGAGGCCTGGTTTCAAGTCCCACCTACTCCAAAGGTGAGTAATAACATCTCTGAATGTTAGAAAATACTTACATTGTAGCTCATTGTAAGTCCTGAGCTCAAAACCAGATGGCAGGAAGATGGAATTATAAAGGGCGATGGATTCTGACAGAAGGACTGAGATGCTGGCTAATCACCAGATGTTTTGACTATTGTAAAGGCAACTCTGAGGAAGTGTGAATTGCTTCTGCTTGTCTTACTGAGATATAGAAACCACTCATTGTTTCCATGCACCTAGTGACAAACGGCAGGAAATTACCTGGTTGTCTTGCACAGGGTTTGCTCATCCAGATGACTTGGTTAAAAACATTAATTTATATTTCAAGGGACTAGGATCATGCAGGTGCATCAAGCCACGGTATTCACGGCCCCTGCTGCAGCCAGGCGTTTGACTTGGTCAGTCATGGAAATATGTTGAAAGAATTTGTTGGTAGAGGGACAACCCAGCAATGAGCTCTTGGACATGAGATCCCACCCAGTAATGGTGTTGTGAGTTACTTCTTGGAGAATTAACAAAGGATTGCCACATAAAATGGAAATTGTATTCATCGATTTGTTTTTAGAAAGTCATACAAGTCTACGCACAGAAAAAAAGCCTATCTCCTGGCATGCAAAGTAGCCACACAATAGATGATTTCTAATCAACTTGTTCAGGGATGTCATTACAGCCCTCTGGAGTATGTAGGACTTAAACCTGGACCTCCTGGCCCAGAGATAGGGGCATTTTCACTGCACCACATGAATCCCGCAGTAGCCACGCGATACTGAATTGGTAATGTTGGCAGAATGCCTGATACTCATTTACCAAAGCCAATCTTTGATAGACAGTTGAAGTCTGGGATCCATATTTATAGTGGTCAAAGGAAATGTTACAAGGATACTTGAAAGATTTTATTTAGAAGTGTTGATGTTGACTTCAAGTTCTGGGAGAATCTTGGTGCATCTAAATTAAAATCCATGAAGACACCTTCAAAAGCAAATGTATATCAAAGGAAGAGACAAAACACGAGGAGAGGAAATGTTGTGCGAGTAACACGTACAGAAGTCACTCACCAGGGGTCTCCTGTCCCATTTTCCACAGAACCCTCCAGGCAGAGATTCTCATTCATATACCCACCAGAACATTACCGTCCATACAAAAGATGAACACAGTAATTTTCAACTTAAAGAAAAAAAACAAAAACATTTTTGTCACCTCTACAAAAAAAAACAATCAATCAGGTGTGTCAGACATGACCTGCCTTTACAAAACCACCCTGGCTTTCTCTGATCTGCTGACTATTTTTTATCATATTTAGCTTCCCTAAATATGCACTTAATTTCCCTACAGCTGAGGTAGGTCATCTTGGTTGATAATTCTGTCATTTCCCTTTATCAATTTTCTCAAATAATGTATGTATACAAGGTAGCTGTAATTTCTTGATAAGGATACACAGGCATGAATGAACAAGGCTCTGTAAAAGTGAATAGACACAGTGCAATATTCAGCAAAAGCAGATCAAAATGCTAAAACTCAGACTAAACCATTTCTACACCACCTTGGAAAAACAAATCTCTATATTGTGAGGCATTTGGAAATGAAAACAGAAATATTACTGGCAAGCACAGAGAAGTTCTGTGGAAAACCAAATATCAGTGTTGATACAAGATGGAATTTGGTAGTCTGTATTTAACAGCAGTGGAACGCTCTGAGTAAATTCTTATCATTGATTATACAGCAAATGGCTGTCAGTATGCAATTTGTGCAGTTATCTTGTGTTTTAAATCCCTCAAGATGTTTATTCCAACTGTGCCTTAATTTCCTTCAGGTGACTATGACAACCTGTGTTTTGTTTTGTTTTGTAAGGCTGAGCGACCAAGTAGGTCAGTATTGTTAATTTTGCCTATGCACCATTTAGCAAGATGCCAAAGAAACCAGAGAAGGCCATTACTACTTACCAATCACAAACAGACAGACCCAGCAGAGTGGGTACATGTGTCCTTCATTATATTAATTAAATTGGATTAAGTATACCCATGTGACCTGCATGCCCCATGTCTCTTTATTAAAAGTGATACAGCACCATGGTCTGTCTTCTATCGTCCTGTTCAGCATGAGTGCGGACAGTAGAGTGGTTGACAAAATCATAACAATCAATCTCTATTAATTAATTAATGTAACAAAAAACCCAGACAAGAGGAAACCCTTTACTGGTGCAAACCTTCCAGAAATGTGTCCTACCCATTTGTAAGACATATTTTGTAGATTAAGAGAAAGGGAGGTTGGATTGTGTAGGGTGGGGACGAGTATTGCAGATGCTGATGGTTATGATTTTATGGGAGGGGTTATGAGAGAAGGGATTGTTCTGGAGGATGGCTGCAATTCGAGGTTGGGGCATATAGGAAAGATGTGGGAAGAGTCATGGAGGGCAAGGGGAGAGAGAGTGGGATGACTTTTTCACAACAAATGGGATGCTGTAGGGTTTCAGTAATCTTAGCAGTTTGTTCATTTGGATGTCCACCTGATTAATAGGTTGCACACAGGGCATTTGAACCAAACTGAAAATAGGAGACATCTGGAGCAGACTAGACTCAGGGGGCAAGAAAATTTACATATGTGCCAACCAATCAAGCAGGCAACTTTGTCCTTGATACTGTCAAGGTTCTTGTGGGTTGTTGGAGCTGTACTCAAGTGGGGCAATCTGGAGCAGACAGGAGGAAGGGGATGGCTGGAGCAAACTAGAGACTGGAGTTTCTAGAGTAGGCTGGAGACCGGGAATGCCCGGAGTAGGCTGGAGACCAGGAGTGTCTGGAGCAAGCTGGAGACTGGGAATGCCCGGAGTAGGCTGGAGACTGGGGACGTCATGGGCAGATTCAATTCCCCTATTGAACTCTTTGACCTCTAATACATGGACCAATCCCCCAGCCACCACCCCCCATCTCCAGACTGAGTGTAGCCCAAACCCTGAGCAGCTTAGTCAGACAGGCCCGAACAATCTGAATCCTGACTGATATCTATACAGCTCCCTGACTTTGTTCCTACAACTGCGCAGACTGGCTGCACTGGACCCAGAGAGCTGACTTTGACTGACTCCCCAGACTATGCAGGTAAGGTCTCCTTGACCATGATTGCACCTTTTAGATGAACCCCAAGTCAGGGCTGCCTTCAACTTACTGTCCAGGGATTCCCCGCTGACTGACAAGTGCCTGCCTGAACTTCACTGAGGACTACTCCAGTTCCAGTTTGAGATCTGGCTGTTTATTTGCATGTTTTCCAGGTAAGCCATTGGCACTTGGTGTAGAGGTGTGATTGATGTAGAAATGTTCGAGGAGAAAGTGAGGACTGCAGATGCTGGAGATCAGAGCTGAAAATATGTTGCTGGAAAAGCGCAGCAGGTCAGGCAGCATCCAAGGAGCAGGAGAATCGACGTTTCGGGCATGAGCCCTTCTTCAGGAATGAGGAAAGTGTGTTCAGCAGGCTAAGATAAAAGGTAGGGAGGAGGGACTTGGGGGAGGGGCGTTGGAAATGCGATAGGTGGAAGGAGGTTAAGGTGAGGGTGATAGGCCGGAGTGGGGGTAGAGGCGGAGTGATCAGGAAGAAGATCTTCCGCCTAGGAACCCTCCAACCACAAGGGATGAACTCAGATTTCTCCAGTTTCCTCATTTCCCCTCCCCCCACCTTGTCTCAGTCCCAACCCTCAAACTCAGCACCACCTTCCTAACCTGCAATCTTCTTCCTGACCTCTCCGC
>NC_057712.1:95204386-95213860 GCF_004010195.1 Chiloscyllium plagiosum
TATCGCATTTCTAACGCCCCTCCCCCAAGTCCCTCCTCCCTACCTTTTATCTTAGCCTGCTGGACCAATCTCTAAAATTGGTCCCTGTCCCAAAGCAAAAACTCTTCATGCAGCAAGGTTATAATGAGAGGAGGTAGTGTGCTTCAAAGTTCAGGATGGTGGTGCAGAATTGTACTGTAAATAGATCAGAGATCAGAGATAATGCACAGAGGCTTAGCATGTGTTACCTGCCTGCATCCGTGGACATGAAGTATAAGTAGCAAGTGTCCTTGGAGCCTGTGCTGAGATGCAGGTGCTGAGTGTCCAAGGTGGAGTTCAGGAAGAGTAAGTGAAGAGCCAGAGTTACCAGGTATCTAGCCTGCCTTGTGTTGGCTTCTAATTTCTATCCAGCCGATGGTAGAATAGGAACCTTTATATTAATGAGGTGAATTTAGATAGTAATGAGGGAAAAGGCCCAGAGGATTAGAAAATTGCCAATGTAAAACTCTTGTTCAAAAGGCAAGGAGACAAAATGCAGCTAACTCTAGGACAGGTGCCTTAACACTTGTCATTGGGAAAAGGTTAAGACTGTTATAAAGGATTTAATAGCATACTGTTTAGAAATACATAATATAATCAAACATAACTAACGCAGCATCATGAAGGGAAAATCAAGCTACACACATTCCTTAGAATTCTTTAAGGAGGTAACAAATAACAAGTCAGATAAATAAAGGGGAGCCAGTAGATGTAATATTTTTGAATTTCAAAAATATAGTACCACACATAATAAAATAAAAGCCCATACTGTTGGGCGGGGTGGGGTTTATGAACATGATTAGAGAATTGACTAACAAATACAAGACAGAGACCTGGGACAGAGGTGATATTTTCAGAATAGCAAACTGTAATTAGAAAGGGCCACAGGGAGATTAGTGCTGGAGCCACAATTATTGTCAATATACATTGCTGACTTGGGTGAGGGGAACGAAAGTTTGCAGATGACACAAAATAATTTTAAAGGCAAGTAGCGAGGGTGACAAGCTCTGCAGAGAGATATGGACAGGTGAAGTGAGTGGACAAAAACTTGGCATATGGAATGTAATGTGGGAAAATGTGAGGTTATGCATGTCGACAGGAGGAAAATTGAAAAGCAGAACAGTTTTAAATGGAGAAAGCCTGCAGAAAGTTACAGCACATTAATTTAGCAGTCTTAATGCATAAAGCACAAAAACCTAGCGTACAGGTTCAGTAGGTATAAGGGAAGGCTAATGGAATGTTGGCCTTTATTTCAAAGGGATAGGAGAATTAAATTAGAGAAGTCTTGCTAAGACTGTACAAAACATTAATTACTCTACACTGAGAAAATTGTGACAGTTTTAGTTCTCTTCTTTAAGGAAATTTAGAATATTTTGGAATACAGCATTCAGTTCTGGTCTCCCTGCTTTAGGAAGGATGTTGTCAAACTTGAAGGTTTCAAACAAACTTTACAAGGATGTTGCCAGGATTGGATGGTCTGTGCTATAAAGAGAGGCTGAATAGCCTGGGGCTGTTTTCCCTGAAGCATCAGAGGTTGATAGGTGGCATTATAGAGGTTTATAAAATCATGAGGACCATGGATAGAGTTTACATGATTACTTACTTACAGTGTGGAAACAGGCCCTTTGGCTCAACAAGTCCACACCGACCCTCTGAAGAGCAACCCACCCAGACCCATTCCCCAACATTTACCCCTTCATCCTACACTAAGGACAATTTAGCATGGCCAATCCACCTAACCTGCACATTTTTGGACTGTGGGAGGAAACCAGAGCACCCAGAGGAAACCCACACAGACACGGGGAGAATGTGCAAACTCCACACAGACTGCTGCCTGAAGCAGGAATTGAACCGGGGTCTCTGGCGCTGTGAGACAGCAGTGCTAACCACTATGCCACTGTACCACCCACAAAGTGAACAGCCAAGTCTTTTTCCTAGGCTGGAGAGTCCAAAACTTAGACGGCATAGGTTTCAGGTGAGAGAGGAAAAAATTTAAAAAGGACCTGAGAGGCAACTTTTTCATGTAGCGGGTAGTGCGTGTATGGAATTAGTACAAGAGGAAGTGGTAGAGACTTGGTACAATTGCAACGTTTAAAAGGCGACTTGATGTGTGTATGATTAGGAAGGGTTTAGACAGATATGGGTTAAATGTTGGCTAATGGGACTAGATTAGTTTATGATCTATGTTGAGCATGGGCAAATTGGACCAAAGGGTCTGTTTTCGTGCTGTACATCTCTATGACTCTATGAAATACATATAGGCATTGGACGTCATCCAGAGACAGTTCACTGGGTTAATTCTGAGATTGGAGGAGTTTTCTTATGAAGTGACTTTGAGTAGGTTGGACCTGTATTCAATGGAATTCAAAAGAATGAGATGCAACCTTATTAAAGCATACAAGATTCATCATGGACTGGATAGGGTGGATGTGGAAAAGTTATTCCCTCTTGTGGAAGAGTCGAGAGTGGGGTGCTGGAAAAGCACAGCAGATCAGGCAGCATCTGAGGAGCAGGAGAATTGACGTTTCAAGCAAAAGCCCTTCATCAGGAATGAGGCTTGTGAGCTGAGGGGGTGGTGAGATAAATGGGAGGTTGGTGGGGCTGGGGGGAAGGTAGCTGAAAGTGCAATAGATAGATGGAGGTGGGGGTAATGGTGTTAGTTTGGAGCGGTAGGTGGAGCAGATAGGTGGGAAGGAAGATGGACAGGTAGGACAGGTCATGAAGTCGGTACCAAGTTGAAAGGTTGGATCTGGGATAAGGTGGGGGGAGGGGAGATGAGGAAAATGATGAAATCCACATTGATGCTGTGTGGTTATAGAGTTATAGAGATGTACAGCACGGAAACAGACAGTTCCGTCCAACTCATCCATATCGACCAGATATCCCAAACCTACCTAGTCCCACCTGCCAGCACCTGGCCCATATCCCTCCAAACCCTGCCTATTCATATACACATCCAGATGCCTTTTAAATGTTGCAGTTGCCTCTTAGGTCTCTTTTATATCTTTCCCCTCTCACCCTAAACCTATGCCCTCTAGTTCTGGACACCCACCCCAGGGAAAAGACTTTGTCTATTTACCCTATTCATGCCCCTCATGATTTTATAAACCTCTACAAGATCGCCCCTCAGCCTCCGACGCTCCAGGGAAAACAGCCCCAGCCTGTTCAACCTCTCCCTATAGCTCAAATCCTCCAACCCTGGCAACATCGTTGTAAGTCTTTTCTGGACCCTTTCAAGTTTCACAACATCTTTCCAATAAGAAGGAGACCAGAATTGAACGCAATATTCCAACAGTGGCTTAACCAATGTCCTGTACAGGCACAACATGACCGGGGTCCCAAGATGGAAGATGAGGCGTTCTTCCGCCAAGTTAGTGTGTGGCGATGGAGGAGGCCCGGGACCTGCATGTCCTTGGCAGAATAGGAGGGAGAGTTGAAGTGTTTGGCCAAGGGGTAATAGATTTGGTTGTGCAGGTGTCCCAGAGATGTTCTCTGAAGCGCTCTGCAAAGAGGCATCCTGTCTCCCCATTGTAGAGGGGACAGCATCGGGAGCAACGGATACGGGAAATTACATATGTGGAAAGGCAGGTAAAACTATGATAGATATGGAAGGCTCTTTTGAGGCCTTGGACGAAGGTGAGGTGAGGTGGGGGAGGAGATGTGGGCGCAGGTTTTGTAATTCCTGCGGTGGCAGGAGCAGGTGCCGGCAGGAGAGGGTGGGTTGGTGGTGGTGGGGGGGGTGGGTGGGTTGTGGACCTGACAAGAGAGTTGCAGAGGGAATGGCCTTAACCGATATCCTATCCACTTTCCGTAAAGACCATTCCTTCCACAACTCTCTTGTCAGGTCCACTCCCCCCACCAATCCACTCTCTCCTCCTGGCAACTTCCCCTGCCATCGCAGGAATTGCAAAACGTGCGCCCACACCTCCCTCCAAACCTTCGTCCAAGGCCACAAAAGAGCCTTCCACATCTATCAGAGTTTCACCTGCACTTCCACACATGTCATTTACTGTATCCGTTGCTCCCACTGCGGTCTCCTCTACATTGGGGAGACAGGACGCCTACTCACAGAGCACTTCAGAGAACATCTCCGGGACACGCACACCAACCAACCCCACCAAACCGTGGCCGAACACTTCAACTCCCCCTCCCACTCCACTAAGGACGTGTCAGTTCTGGGCCTCCTCCATCACCACACCCTAACCACTCGACACCTGGAGGAAGAATGCCTCATCTTCCATCTTGTGACCCTCTAAGCACATGGCAACAATGTTGATTTCACCAGTTTCCTCATCTCCCCTTCCCCCACCTTATCCCAGTTCCAACCTTCCAACTCGGTGCTGCCCCCATGACCTTTCCTACCTGTCCATCTTCCTTCCCACCTATCCACTGCACCCACCTCTCTAACCCCCACCTCTGTCTACCTATCACACTTTCAGCTACCTTTCCCCTCAGCCCCATTCCCCCTCCCATTTATCTCTTCACCCCCTTGGCTCACAAGGCTCATTCCCAATGAAGGGCACTTGCTTGAAGCATCGATTCTCCTGCTCCTCAGATGCTGCCTGACCTGCTGTGCTTTTCCAGCACCCCACTCTTGACTCTGATCTCCAGCATCTGCAGTCCTCACTTTCTCCCTCTTGTAGAAGAGTCAAGAGCCAGACAGTGTAGTAAGAGGCAAGGAGGAGGAGTGTCTTCTCTCAGAAAGTAGTGAGTATGTCAAATTCTTTGCCGCAAAGGGCTGTAGCAGCTTGATTGTTAAATACATTCAATGCTGTATTGGACAGACTTCTATTCAAGGTTTATGGGGTAAAGATAGTGAAGCAGAGTTGATGATTACCACATCTGTCATGATCTCATTCAATAGCAAAGAAGTATTGATGAACCAAATGGCTTTCTTCAGCACCTACCTCTTATGGTCTTAGATCTTGATGTGACTGGTCATTCAATGATGTGTTTGTCAGCAAACTAAAAATACTTCATCTAACATATTTCATGAAGGTGGTGTCCCATTGATGTTAATTTGTTAAGTTTTGTACTTAAGATAACTGACAATAATCTTATTAATCAGATAGCAAGTGATTCCTAATTTTGTTTCCAGACTCATGTACTCCTGTGAAACAGAATGACACAATAATAAAACTGGAGAAAATTGGCTTGTCTGTAAAATCATTGAAAAAGATCTAGTTTTATGCTTGTGAATGTTGAAGCCTGCAACATCTATCCTGATTAATGATAAATCCTGGAATGCGACATTTACAAATGGTTCAGACTAATTAGGCTGAACAGCCTCTTAATTGCTGTATATTCCACGTGAAGATGAGGCACACCTTGAATTTACTTAGTTGTAAAGACAAAAGGTTTCTACTCCCACTGCTGTGTGTATAAAAAAATGACTTCTCAATGACCATGTAATCTTATCTTGGTGCTTTTCTCAAAAAAATCTCACTGTTTCAGTTCGACCTTGGCAAAAATGAAAAGGGTTAGCCCTTTCTTCCATTTCCTTCTTGGTGGTCAGTCATTGCCAATTTCGTTTTCAAGCAGAGACCACACTCGGCACTGTGCTTTTCTTTTCCAGCTAATAGCACAGAGTTGCTATTATAGAATGTGCACCTGTAGAAATTACCTGTGACCTTTCCCATGGGTACTTGATAAGGATAAAGAAATTAGCATTTCATTCTTCCACTTACTCCTCCTTTGGAATGCTGGCTAGTGAAATGTTAAGAATAAAATAGTTATTGAGAAAGCCTGGAGATCAGACAAGCCTGGCTGAGTCCAATGGAGAAATTTGATAATGAAATAAGATGCTTTGTAGATCGGTCTGTAGCGATTAGCCTTTTGAACGCTTGGATTAATATACATGCAACAGGGGTGCCTATTGTGCAGAGGCAGCTACCACTTATCTCTGTATTCTTCTTGCTAATGAGAAACATAATAGCATGGCTGTTTACAAATTTACTTTAAAAGAGCGCTGCTGTACTTATGCTAATGTGGTGCAGTAAAACTTGAAATTGGTCCAATCATTGTCCACAGAGGCAACTCCCCATAATCCAAGCAAAATGTTACCATCCAGCAATTTACTTAGCCCTTACCATGGACGTATGAGATCTGGCTTACATTTACCATTTGATATTTAACAAATGTGAAAAAAAATTAAAACATATCTGAAAATAAACACTGGTTAACAAAAATGCTTTGTATTTTTCAATAAATCCAAACTGAAATAATGCTTCTTAGTAAAGCACTAACATAGTATCCGAAGTACTAAATTTGCCTTCACTGTCACCATCTAGGAGGAGAAAGTGTCAATTTCTTGATTGTTATCAATGCCACAGTGAGCACACTTGTAACTATTTAGTCAAGACAATGTGAGAATGTTTTGTTGGATGTTTCTTGTCATATTTGAATGCCTTGCCAAATTAGATGCACAATTGAAGAGCAGTTCACTACTGTACTGTGAAACTCATGAATTAGTGCTACAGTTCAAAAAGTCATCTTCCAAGAGTGAAGAAAAGGTAGAAAAATTAGAAGACATACACAAATGGGTTGATTTTGTTTTGATTTATATGTTACACAGGTACCATAATCACCGCTTCTTCCATTATCTGTCTGAGTGGAGATGTAAATCAAGTGCAAAGAATCTCAGCTCACCCAATTTCCCTCCACGAACTTGCCCATGTTGGTTTCCATATAATCCAATGCAATAGCAGGAAAATCTATCTCACAATAATTTAGAACAGAAGAAAAATCAACAACAACACTGTAGAACAATGACGATGCCAATACAACCCGATACAAAATGGCACACCCAATTTCTGCTCAAACCTTATTTGTAAAGAGCATGCATTTCATTTCTGTTATGAAACAACACATCCTAAATCTGAAAATATTTTGAATTCTATATTTTTTTATGTGCTTGACTGAATAAGACATAACGACATACTTGTATATTGGAAGGAGGGTCACAGGATGAGGGTGGGGATGACAGAGGTCCGCAGCAATGTGAAGGGTTGTCTTTTAGTGAGACCTCATTTTCCTTGATCAAGCCTTCAGCCAAGGGATCTCCACTCCCATGGCACCTATTAAACCTTTCCACTCCTCCCCCACTCCTCCTGCTATCTCCCAGAAGCCTGCAAGAAACTACGGCAGGCACTGCTTTTGGACATCTTCCATAGTAAATCCTTCGCGCCCTGTTGGACAAATACCAGTGTCAATGCCTACTTAAGGGTCTCAATTGGCAACATCCATCCATGAGGCTTCCCAACATGAAATTAAGTGGGGTCAAGGTGAAAGGTAACAGGGTTCCCACTACTTACTCACCACCCTTCCATCTGATTAAACGTTTCCCAAACTACCACCATTGTCCTGGTGAAGAGCATTAAATTGTCTTCCTCATCTTCTGTTGTTGCACGCCAGCACCATCAAGTATTTTCTATGCAAAGCTCGTGCTGCAACGTAAGAGCATGACTCCACAATATGCTGTCAGCTAAATTCATTACCTGATCCAGTTTAAAGAATCTTAACAGTCTTTATGCTGAATAATAAATGTTGCTGAATTTTTATCATGTTAATAAGACATAAATGTCCAATTTCCTTTGCAAAAGCCTATCACTTTGCTATGTATCAGGTGCCAACTGTATCAAGGTGATAGTGCACTCACCTGTGTCAGCAGGTTATAGGGTCAAAAACAACTCCACTGACATAAAGTACATAATTTTAGGCTGATACTTCAGTCATGTACCAAGAGACTGGTGCACTAACAGGATGTCAATTCACTTTTCTTATCTGTACGGGGAACAATTCACCCTAACAGTAACAATCACAATGCAATTGGATATGCTTATAAATATATATCTCTGAAAAATGAAATTATTCAGGTTTACAGGGATAAGTTGAAAGAGGAGCTGTTTGAATAGTCTGAATTTAAATATAAGGAGAGATGATGGCCTCATTGTATTGTCATGGCATTTGTGATATTATTGCTAAACTATTTATTTCAAGACCAAGTTAATGTTCTCGGGATCCAAATTTGAATCCCACCATGGCAGATGGTGGAACTTAAATTCAATAAACCAAATCTAAAATTAAGAGTATAACCATGTCCATAAAACCATTGTCAATTGATGGGGAAATCCATCTGGTTCGTTAATGTCTTGTAAGGAAGGAAACTGCCAGCCTTACCTGGCCAATATGTGACCCAGCACAATGTGCCTGCCTCTTGACTATCCTTTTAGCATTTAGGGATGGACAATAAATGCTGCCCTGTCCAGCGATACCCACATCCTGTGAATGAATAAAATAAATCTCATTCAAAGAGCAACTAAAGCATGGCAGATGCAATAGCCCATCGTATGCTGTTGCATTCCATCATACATGCCCAGATCGAAATGGCAGCTCAAATAGGGAGTGATACTCTCAGCAGCAAACTATCTATTGTGAAAAATATACAACTTTCAAGTCATATATTCTAATTTGCCTAGATAATGGTGTGATATAAATAGGGTGTTGGGGACAAAAGAAAAATAATCAGCTGTTTGCTCTGATTATTATTCTTAACCAATGTTGCCATGTGTGTCTCTTCAGTATTTGCTCAATGATTCCTCTAACATTGTAAAATCTGTGCAGAAGCTGACCAAAGCTAGAAAAGAGACAGGAATAACTTCACTTTCCAAGGTATGATGTTGATTAATCAAGCCATTATTTTTGAACGCTATTTCAAATGCTGTTTTTCTTACAAAAGATTTCTAAAAGGTCAGTTTTTTCGAGGCATTTTGAAATTGAACAAGATATTTTGTTAATTCAATACAGGGATGAAAAGAAACTTGGCAAAAACTAATAAATAAAAACAAATCTTGATTGCTGTAATCCAACAGTGAAAGCTGGAAACTAATAGTTGCCATGGAATTCGTTCATTGGTTGAAAATGTACATTCCCAGCATCTATAATGATTGACAGCATCTTAAAGAGTTTTAAGAGAACCATCTAGAGGTCAGACAATAATGAAGAGCTCCCAATCGGTTTGGAGCACTGTGAAGAATTATTACTTTTCAATACATTACTATACAATAATTTTCATGAAGTTAGTTTGATGTTGTCATGGATTGTGTTTTATCATACCAAATAGAAATGCTTCAAGTCAAAGCAATGTTGTTTGTCTTGACTGTCCATCCTTTGGAAGTCAGTTACCTAAAATTCAATCATATATTTGGTCTTCTAACCTCAGAATTTTCCAAAGTCAGGGATAATTCTTGACAGGGCTGAAAATGTGTTGCTGGAATAGCGCAGCAGGTCAGGCAGCATCCAAGGAACAGGAGAATCGATGTTTCGGGCATAAGCCCTTCTTCAGGAATGAGGAAAGTGTGTCCAGCAGGCTAAGATAAAAGGTAGGGAGGAGGGACTTGGGGGAGGGGCGTTGGAAATGCGATAGATGGAGGGAGGTCAAGGTGAGGGTGATAGGCC
>NC_057712.1:95214025-95252919 GCF_004010195.1 Chiloscyllium plagiosum
CTCACCTTGACCTCCCTCCACCTATCGCATTTCCAAAGCCCCTCCTCCCAGTCCCTCCTCCCTACCTTTTATCTTAGCCTGCTGGACACACTTTCCTCATTCCTGAAGAAGGGCTTATGCCCGAAACGTCGATTCTCCTGTTCCTTGGATGCTGCCTGACCTGCTGCACTTTTCCAGCAACACATTTTCAGCTCTGATCTCCAGCATCTGCAGCCCTCACTTTCTCTCAATAATTCTTGACAGGGTTCAATGCAACAACCTGTATGCTGCCAGAGGGATCTAATGGATTATTGCATCTGACACAATTGGCAGAAAATCTTTACATTTGCTGTTAACATCTGTCATGATAGTAGTAAATATGGAATATCAAATTTCAACTTGCGTCATCTAATTGCCATAACTGAGATCTATTCTGGAATTTTTTTTATAAATAATGTAAAATGGACCTGAAATTACTCCATTGCTCACCTGACCATAAATTTTCACAAACTTTGTGAGACCCATTTGGAATAAACAAAACTATCACTGAAATTATCCTTTAAATCTAAAGAAATTGAAACCAAGCAACCGAGTCAACATCAAGAAATTCTCATCTCTTTAATTCACACATGCATGATCATTTCACATTTTAGAAGATGGAAGACTACCCTGCCAGTTAACCAGCTTGGAAAGACAATGGAAGAAGCTAGACACTGGAATACACACTGAACTAGATTTCAACAGCAACTTTTGAGCAGCAGAGCAGAGAGAGAAGGGAAATGAATTTATGAAAACAAGAACTGGAACTCTTTCATTGCCTGCTTCTTTCATCACTTCAAAAAAGAGCACAAGGTAAAAAAACAAATTGCTTTATTTCACTGAGAACTCAAAGATCAATAGATTCCAGTTCTGCTGAGGATATCAGTCAACCCTTAAAGTGTGATCACATATTTAGCATCTAACTCCAGAAGGAATCGAAGGACTCCTTTTTTTCACTCATTCTTGGGGTCTGTACATGTATGGTTTAGCTGGTATTTGTTGCCAATCCCTAATTGCCCTGACAAAGGTGGTAGTGAAATAACTTGTTGAACTGCTGCAGGGCTTGGGGTGTAGTCTTTTGTTTCAGATCTTCAGCATCTACAGTATTTTGTTTTTACTTGTACAAAGTAATCCCAAAGTGGAGAAATAAACTTACTGAAGACAGGGAAAATAGTTCAGTCCAATGAATAATGTGAAGAACCACCTGAATGACACTTCCAGAACCTACGAAGAAAGCTACTGAAGCCAGAAGTAGTAACAAGTGTTAAACAAAATCAAGGTGAAATGACAGAAAGCCAAATTCCTCTTTGATAGAACTGTCAAATCATTATCAGAACTGAGCAAAGTATAGTCACCCTGAGTACAAATGTTCATAGCTTTCAAGAAGACTCAGCCCAAGTGGCAATTTGGGACCTGTTCTCACTTTGATTCTTAAAAAAACTAATTTTTTTATTATTATTGCCACAGTCATATGCATTAAAATAGGAGAGGCTGATCCTGAACCACAGGAAGCTGATCAGGAAAAATATTATCTCACTATCTGCACAAATTACAGAATGCTCTCAAACCTGAGGTCCACTGTTCCCCATCAGCAGAAATGAATCAACAACAGTGGTCACCACAGCAACAGAACTCATCACAGAATGACACTCCCCAGAGAATGAACATCATTCTGGAAAGCAGCAGATACCAGACAAATAGATAGTGTCAAGCTACACCTGCACCTTGGGAAAACCTACATGATGTTAACAATATTCATTCAATTCACATGCACAGACAAGTGGGACTGACTAGAGTTGACACACTGTTTTAGTGAATGATAATTTTCTTTGTTGACTAAATGTTAGTGCACAGCATTGTTTTTGACTATTTTCATAACAATGGAAATTTGGAGAGACACATTTGAGCATTGTGTACTGGTTGGCTTGACATAGTTGTTTGACTACTACCTCTGCTATAGCTTGTTTTTCACTTATTACTTGAAACAAGGATACTGTTGAATTTTTAGGATTTATTTCAGATTGTTACATTTATGATGTCTTTGATATCACCAGGGTCATATGGTCATGTGTTTGCAATCCAATATTTTTGGTGAAATAATTCCACAGAGGCTGGTATCCCATCACTAGTTCACACTTTATTTACTTGTGGAGACTCCTTGACACTGCTCCAGCTCCCTCACAGCAAGCTCTCATTGTGGACAGAGCCTCTAACACTCCTGCTTATGTCTGACAGCCTGCACTTCCTCACTGGACCAGATTAACATCCCTAATTGGGAAACTCTGTGCGAGCCACCTAGCTGACCTTGTTACAATCACTACAGTTGGTACCTGAACAAATTGTTGTTGCTTATTCAGGTGTTTTAGGTTGCCTTTTTAAATAAACAAAATCTTTCAAGATTTGCTTTAATGATTTGCTTTTACAGATTATGATTTTTGGTTGTTGCTTTTTTTTAAACAATGAAAAATTTGAGCCCATCAACATGAAAAATTATCAGATATTATTTTATGAATGATGTCTTCATCTTAACAGGGCACTTGAATAATTTTGGAATTCTTCCCCTGTGGACCCTTCTTGATGAATGATCTGCAACTAAAAGATCATTTAAATAAAAACAGGAAATTCTGGAAAATCTCAAAAGATCAGGCAACATCTGTGAAGAGAAACAGAGTTAATATTTCAGGTAGATGATCTCTGGTTGGAATCCTGAGAGGTCACCTCCCTTGTTCTCTTCACATACACTGCCTAGTCTGCTGACCGGTTCTGGGACTTTCTGTCATTATCTTCTTTTCTCTGCAAATTAGTGAAGATGTATTTCCACTGATCAATTTAATTTGCATTTTCATTAGTCTATAACTTCCCTTTCATTTTTGGGATTGTTTGTCACAGTTCATTTGAAAAGAGATTAATGACCTCTTCTTTAAAATTTTCAAATACTAATCTCTTAGTTGTTGATCTGAAAGCTCAATTTCACATCTTCCTGTTCACAAACTGCCAAATCGTTTGACTCTTGGGACAGTGCTAAAGCTCACCTTTATGGTAAATGGTAGATTTCTGAGCAAATAAATTTCTGTGTTATGACAATGTGTACAATGATAGATGATGAGATATGCACGAACAGGAATACATTACCTATTTTTCTGACTGGTCTATACGGAAATATAAAATATATTTCATTGTCAATGTACAGCTTATGAGCTAAGTTGGAGTCAATACATGTTGCACATGACTGCCATCTCCAAGCTGTTTCAGAATTGTTCATGGAATCACAGAATAATTAAAGCACAGGGGAAGGCTGTTTGCCCATCCTGTCTGTGCCAACTCTTGGCAAGAGAAATTCACCTAGTGTCAATCATCTTTTCTCCACCATTCCCCCGATGAAAGACTTATGCCCGAAACGTTGACTCTCCTGCTCCTAGGATGTTGCCTGACCTGTTGTGCTTTTCCGATAATGATCCATCAAAACCATAATTGATTCTGCCTGCACCACACTCTCAGACAGTACATTCCACAAGCTGACAACTCACTGAATGAGATAATATTTCCTCATGTCACTATTGCTTTGTTTTCCAATCGCCTTAAGTTAGCATCTTCTGGTTCTTCAACAGTTTCTCTCTGTCTACACTGTCCAGAGTCCTCATCTTCTTGAATACCTCTATCAAATTTCTTCTCAACTTCCTCCAAGCAGAACAGTCCAACCTTTCCCAACATATCTACATAGCTGAAGTTACCCTTCCCTGGAATCATTCTCGTAATTCTTTTCCATATCCTCACTAATACAATATCATCTTTACTAAAATATGATGCTCATAAGTTCACACATTAATCTAGTTGAGGCTGAACCACATTTTACTCTTTATCATAATTTTCTTGCTTTTATATTCTCTGCCACCATTGATAAAGGTCAAAAGTCACACAACACCAGGTTATAGTCCAACAGGTTTATTTGAAATCACAAGCTTTCAAAGCATTGCCCATTCAGGTGTAGACTGACGAAGAGGCAGTGCTCCAAAAGCTTGTTGCGTGACTTTTGACCTTGTCCAACCCAGTCCAACACTGACACCTCCACATTATGGCTATCAATGATAAAGCTCAGGATGTCAAGTATTTTATGAACCACTCTCTAAACCTGCTCTCACCATATACTACCAGGTCCTCTTTTGTTCCTACCAAACTGAATCAATTCATACTTCTCTGGATTAAATTTCACCTGTCATTTGTCTTCCCCTTCCAATAATATCCCTATGTCACTTCAAAGGTTTACACTATTCTCCTCATAGTTCACAATACTTCCAAGCTTCTTTTGTGCTCTGTACAACAAGATTTAAGTCATTATTATATATCTGTCCAGCAAAGAAAGGATCCTAAGCTGACCCTGAGATAGTCCATTAAAAACGTCATTCAGTCTAAAAAGAACAACCATTCACCACTGTTGGTTTCTGTTGGTCGGCCAATTTTGTATCCATGTCACCACTCCCCCTTTTCTTTCATGAGTTTTACATTTGCCAAAAGTTTATTGTCTGACACTTCATCAAATTGATGTGATTTATCTGGAAGTGAAAGATTCTTAATGTCTACATCTTCCAACAAGTAAGAATATCGTATGAATTTTCAGTAAATTCTTTTGGGATTACCTCAGATTTAATTAGCATTTAATGACTGAGTGGTGCATGTGCAACAGAAACTAATAGTTCACAATGAGCATTTTTACCATCTGGCTTTTTAAAAAAAAAATCCCAATATTCATGACATCCAAATCCAGATACTTTTTTTGATCTTATATTTTCACTTTTTAAAATTGTATTATTCCTGAATTTAAATTGTTCTGTTAATTCCTGGTCTTTTCAGAGTTATCAGGTGGGACAATTCTTTCCTGTGAAGTGGCAGCCTGGTACAGTTGGTAGAATTCTTGCCTCTGAATTAGCAGGTTGTGAATGTAATCCTTGCTCTGGGATTTAAATGTGTAATCTAATTGACATTTCAGTGCATTATTTGAGGAGAGCTACGGAAAGAAGCGCTGTCTTACAGCTGAGACATTCCATGAGGGGCTCATTGAACTAATAAGATGAATGCTAAAGAATATGATTTTGAAGAACAAGAAGCTGTCCTTGGCTAACCTTCCTCCCTCAGACCGTACCACCAAAACAGATTATAGTCCAACAGGTTTAATTGAAAGCACACTAGCTTTCAGAGCACCGCTCCTTCATCAGGTGATTGTCAGATGAAGGAGCGGTGCTCCGAAAACTAGCGTGTTTCCAATTAAACCTGTTGGACTATAAACTTGCATTGTTTGATTTTTAACTTTGTACACTCCAATCCAACACCGGCATCTCCAAATCATGACCAAAACAGATCCACTTGGTCACTTTATTGGGGTTTGTGGAACTTTGCTATGTGTAAAATTGACAGATCATTTCACTAGGAGAAAGTGAGAACTGCAGATGCTGGATACCAGAGTTGAAAAATGTGGTGCTAGAAAAACACACCAGGCCAGGCAGCATCAGAGGAGCAGGAGAATCGACGTTCCGGGCATAAGCCCTCCATTTCTGAAGAAGGGCTTATGCCCGAATGTCGATTCTATTGCTCCTCGGTTGCTGCCTGGCCTGCTGTGTTTTTCCAGGATCATTTCACTGCAAAGCAGTAAATACTTCCAAATGTGATTATTTCAATTTTGAACATAGAACATAGAACATTACAGCGCAGTACAGGCCCTTCGGCCCTCGATGTTGCACCGACTGTGAAACCAATCTGAAGCCCATCTAACCTACACTGTTCCATTCTTGTCCATATGCCTATCCAATGACCATTTTAATGCCCTTAAAGTTGGTGAATTTAGTACTGTTCCAGGCAGTGCATTCCACACTCCTACTGCTCTCTGAGTAAAGAAACGACTTCTGACATCTGTCCAATATCTGTCATCCCTCAATTTAAAGCTATGTCCCCTCGTGCTAAGCTTTGCCAAGCTCAGCTTGTTCAATCTATCCTCAAAAGAAAACCCACTTATTTCAGATGTCAATTTAGTAAACCTCCTCTGTGGATTATGTGCTATACCTATGTTTTGTGACTCATGCATCAGAATTCCCCTGCACCTGGGTATTCTGCTGTTGTTCTGTATTTAAGTAGAATTCTACGTTTTTAATCTTCCTGCCAAAGTGAACAACTTCACATTTTCCCACATTAGGATGGTCCAAACATGGCATTTGGTATGCCATGCCATTCCCACCATTGCCTTCCTGTTCTGGACTTCGCTGCTAGGCACAGTTCTCAGAGATTTGTGCAGAAGAACAATGATTTGCAAGTTACATAAGTCCTTAGCATCACAGAAGCCAATTTTCAGTCAAATTCGTTCATTCTCCATGATATCAAGAAATGGCTGAAGACACTGGATACTGCAGTAGGACACCAAGTCCTTCCAGGTGATAATGTTGAAGACTTGTGTGCAGGAACTAGCTGCACCCCTAGTCAAGCTGTTCCAGTTCAGCAACAACATTAACACCCTGTAGACAATGTGAAAATTATCGGCGTATGTCTAGCCCTTGAAAATAAAGACAAATTCAACTCAACCATTACTACCTCATCAATCTACTCCTGTTCATCAGTAAAGTGATGGAAGGACTTAATACTGTTCAGTATCTGTTATAGATCAGTACAGCGCAGGGCCTTTGGCCCACGATGTCTTGCCGAGCATTTGTCTTAATCTAAGATCAACCTAACCTACACTCCCCTCAATTTACTGCCGTCCATGTGCTTGTCCAGCAGCTGCCTAAATGTCCCTAATGTCTCTGACTCTACTCCCACCACTGGCAGTGCTTTCCACGTACCCACCACTCACTGCATAAAGAACCTTCCTCTGATGTCTCTCCTGTACCTTCCTCCAATCAGCTTAAAATTATGATCCCTTGTTACAGCCATTTCTGCCCTGGGGAAAAGTCTCTGGCTATTTACTCTATCTATGCCTCTCATTACCTTGTACACCTCTATCACGTCGGCTGTCTTCCTCCTTCTCTCCAGTGTGAAAAATCTGAGCTCACTCAATCTCTCTTCATAAGACAGGCCCTCCAATCCAGGCAGCATCCTGGTAAATCTCCTCTGCACCCTTTCTGAAGTTTCTACGTCCTTCCTATAATGAGGCGACCAGAACTGGACACAAGTGTGGTCTAACCAGGATTTTACAGAGCTCCAGCAAAACCTTGCAGCTCTTAAACTCAATCCCCCTGTTAATGAAAGCTAAAACACCATACACCTTCTTAACAACTCTATCGACTTGGGTGGCAACTTTGAGGGATCTACGTACTTGGACCTCAAGATCGTGCTGTTCCTCCTCACTGCCAAGAATCCTGTCTGTAACCCTGTATTCAGCATTCAAGTTCGACCTTCCAAAATGAATCACTTTGCATTTATCCAGGTTGAACTGCATACATGCATGTGTGCTCTGCCAAGGTCATTCAGCTGCATTACAAACTTGGGCCAAACCCTTTAAAAGAGTTAAACTTGAGGGGTGGAGAGGAGGGCTGCTCTAGATAATAGGGAAATATGATAGAGTATGGCATCCCAGAGCTTCAGCAAACATTATGTCAATGGGATTGGAGAAAGCTTTCCATTCAGAGTCACAAAGGAATATGGCACGGTTATGATAGATAAGGCATATCCATCATAGGACATCTCGGCAAGAGTTCCTCAGGGTAGTGTCCTAGGCCCAACCATCTTCACCTGCTTCATCAATGACCTTCCCTTTGTCGTAAGGTCAGAAATGGGGCTATTTGCTGATGACTGCACAATGTTCAGCACCATTTGCAACTCCTTAGACACTAATAACAGTCCATGTCCATATGCAGCAACAACTGGACAACATTGAGGCTTGATTTGAAAAGTGTTAAATAACATTCACGTCATACAAGTGCCAGGCAATGATTATCACCAGCAATCTAACTTTTTTTCCACAATATTCCCACTATCAACATCATGGGAGTTACCCAGTGACCAGAAACTGAACTGGTCCCACCATATCAATGTTGTGGCTATGAGAGCATTTTGTGGTGTTTAATTCATCTCTAGTTCCATCTTCACTTAGCTCCATCAACACCCAGGAAGATTGATGTCATCCCAGAAAAGCTGCCCAGTTAAATTAGAACAGAAAGTGCCGGAGAAACACAGCAGGTCTGGCAGTATTGCCAGCACTTTCTGCTTTCTTTATTTCAGAATATCAGCATCTGCAGTTTTTTATTTTTATTAAAGCAACCTGCTTGATAGGCACCACTTCTACAATTTCCCTGTGCACTCCGTTCACTCTCAATGTACAGTGACAGCTGTGTGTACTATCTACAAGATGCACAACAGAAATCATCAAGATTTCTTCGGCAGCATCTTCCAAACCCACAATGTTTACTATCCAGAAGGACAAGTGCAAAGCACACATGACAACAGCACCACCTGCAAGTTTCCCCACAATGCTGCGTACTATCCTGACTCGGAACTATATCCCATTCCTTCATTGTCGCCACATTAAAATATTGGAACTACTTCCTAGCGTCCTGGTGAATGTAGCTGCACCCACAAACTGCAGTGAGTTAAGGAACTGGCTCACTCCCACCTTCTCAATGGCAATTTGGTATTAGTAACAAATATTAGCCTTGCTAGTGATGCATCAAATTTGTGAAAGAATGAAATAAAATATGAATGGCAATTTTGTGTGTGTGTGTCTGTGTCTGTCTGTGTGTCTGTGTCTGTGTGTGTGTGCACGCGCGCTTGTGTCTGTGTGTGTGTGTTTGTATGCGCCTGTACAATATTTCACCTTTCTGTGTCTCCTCATAAATTCGGATTTTCAGTTTAGTTTCGCACAGATCTCTATTTCAAAAGGCAGCACTGGTTGTTACTTTCACTGTAAAATAAGGATTTGTTCAGGCTCTGAAGATATACTCATGTTTATGGAATATAAAATTTCCGGTTCATTTTAAGTGCTCTAATGTTACTTGCTGTACATCTATGCACACGTGTATGGATAGTCAGATCAATGGTTGGGTTTGTGCTCAATTTTGTAAGAGAAATGGTGAATTAACGATGCAGAAGTGGTTTCAGTTGAGCTGTGAAAGACCTTTCCAGCGTTTAGTCTGATATTGAGGCTTTATCAGACCATGCAAAATGTAGAATGCGTGATGTGAATATGATACCATTCTGTTGCCCTTGCCTTGCCCGAAGCTGCCCTGATGTTTCCAAATTATTCTGATATTTCCCTGTCTGACATCCTGATGTCTCTACAGACATACAAATGCCCCCACCTGCCTTTTTTTCCAGAGCTTTGTACCCCTTATATCTTTCTTATTTAACAGATTTCTTTCTAACCTGTTGTACTCCCCTGCAACTCCATGTTTCAATAAAATCTACTTTACATTATCAGTAAATTCTTTCTAATTAGATTGAGGTCAATTTACCATATTATTCTTTTCTGAAATTGTTAAACACCATCAGTGAGGTTAATTCTTAAGAGCTGGTGTTGTCTGTTTTTTAATCAATGATTATAAAAACAAGAAGAAATTATTTAAACCTGTTGCCATCTGGGTATGAGTTTAATTTAAAAAATAATGACAGATAAATTCTGAAATTTAACCATTGGTCCTGTTAGCTCTATTTCAGTGGCATTGCATATCTTGGGGTCAGCACAATTGATTAATAAGATACCTGTACAATACAAATTCTTGCAACAGACTTTTGGATTTACTGTGTGAACAAAACTAGGTTTATTTTTAGAAAAGACATATAGTAGGGAATTTTCCCACTGAGGCAGTTCAGAACGCAAGGGATGATTATACAATTGAGCCGAATGCCCTGGGTGCAGTGCTTGGAACCAACCCTTTTGCCCTTCATGGTAAAGACATTAATAGCATTCCAAACATACTAAATAATCAGTTGGCAAAAGGGGGAAAGGAAATGAATACAGTAATTATTACTAGGTAATACATACTAGGGAAACTAGTGAGGCTAAAGACCAAAACATGACCCAGACCTGGTGGGATGCATCCTAGGATATTAAAGGATGCAGCTATGGTGATAATGGAAGAGATAGTGAAAACTGCAACACAGAGGGATTTAGGAATCCTCTTGCATAAATCACAAAAAGCAAGCATACAAGTTTAGCAACTAATGAAGATGGCAAATGAACTGTGGACCTTTATTTCAAAAGGAGTAGAGTATACAAATAGGGAATCTCAAAGTATAAGCATCCTCATCAGATCACACATGGAATACTGTGAACAATTTTAGTTCATCTCATCTAAGTGCTTTGTGCATGGGAAATCACGTCTCACTAACTTGGTTAATTCTTTTGACAAAAAGGATTGATGAAGGCAGAGCGGCAAATAGTGTTTATGTGGACTTGACAAGGTTATGTATAGTAGACTGGTTAGTAAGGTCAGATGGAGAAAGTGAGAACTGCAGATGCTGGAGATCAGAGCTGAAAATGTGTTGCTGGAAAAGCGCAGAGCTGAAAATGTGTTGCTGGAAAAGCGCAGCAGGTCAAGCAGCATCCAAGGAGCAGGAGAATCTTCTTCAGGAAGGGCTCATGCCCGAAACGTCGATTCTCCTGCTCCTTGGATGCTGCCTGACCTGCTGTGCTTTTCCAGCAACACATTTTCAGTAGTAAGGTCAGATCACATGGAATCCAGGGGAGCTAGCCAATTGGACTCAAAATTGGCTTGAAGGTAAGAGACAGAGAGTGGAGGTAGAGATTTGGTTTTTGGACTGGAAGCCTGTGATCAATGATGGTCAACAAGGATCTGTGCTGGGTCCACTGCTTTTCATCATTTACATAAATGTGTTGGATGTGAATATGGGTGGTATAGTTAGTAAGTTTGTAGATAATACTAAAACAGGTGTGTAGGGGACTAAGATGATAGGCCAGTGGGCTGAGAAGTGGCAGATAGAGTTTAATTTAGATAATGAAAGGTTTTTCATTTTGTTGGGACACACCAGGACAAGACTTATACAATTAACGGTAGGGCCCTGAGGAGTGTTGCCAAACAAAAAGACCAAGGGGTGCAGGTTTATAGTTCCTTCAAAGTAGGTAGGCAGGGTGGTGAAGAAGTCACTTGACACGCTTGCCTTCATTGGTCAGAACATTGAGTATTGGAGTTTAGATTTGAGAGTGTGGTGCTGGAAAAGCACAGCAGGTCAGGCAGCATCTGAGCAACAGGGAAAATCGACGATTCGGGCAAAAGCCCTTTATCAGGAAGGAATGATGAAGGGCTTTTGCCCAAAACATCAATTTTCCTGCTCCTCAGATGCTGCCTGACCTGCTGTGTTTTTCCAGCACCACACTCTCGACTCTGATCTCCAGCATCTGCAGTCCTCACTTTCACCTATAAGTGTTTAGATGTCATGTTGTGAAAGTACAGGACATTGGTGAAGCCACGTTTAGAATATTGCATTCAATTCTGGTCGCCCTTCTAAAGGAAAGATGTTCTTAAACTAGAGAGAATGCAGAAAAGATTTAGAAGGATGTTGCCTGGGTGGGAGTATTTGAGCTATAGGGAGTGGCTGAATAGGCTGGAACTGTTTTCTCTGGAGCATTGGAAGCTGAGGGGTGACCTTATAGAGATTTATAAAATCATAAGGAGTATGGATAGAGTGAATAGCAAACGTTTTTTTCCTAGGGCCGAGGAGTCCAAAACTAGAGGGCATAGGTTTAGGGTGAGAAGGGAAAGATTTAAAAGAGACCTAAGGGGCAACTTTTTCATGCAAAGGGTGGTGCATGTATGGAATGAGTTGGCAGAGAAAGTGGTGGAAGTGGGTACAATTACAACATTTAAAAGGCATCTGGATGGGCATATGAATAGGAAGGGTCTACAGGGATATGGGCCAAATGCTGGCAAATAGAACTACATCAGATTGGGATATCTGATAAGCGCAGTTCAGTTGAATTGAAGGGTATGTTTCTGTGCTGTATGAATCTATGATTTTTAATGACTCCATGAAAGATAAACTTCATTAGAAGCAGTCCAGAGAAGATTTACGAGGTTAATCCCAGCTATGGTAAATTGTTTAAATGAAGAGAAGTCGAGTAAATTGTGTCTGTATTCAATGGAGTTCAAAAACTTGTGAGACTACCTTACTGCAACGTACGAGAATCTTAGGGCCCTGGTCAGAGTCAGCGTGGAGGGGTTGTTTCTCCTTGTGAGAGAGTCGAGGGCCAGAGGACATATCTCAGGATAATGGGTCACCCATTTAGGACAGAGATGAGGAGGAATTTCTTCTTTCAGAGGGTAGCAAATCTGTCAAATTCTTTACCACATCAAATTGTAGGAGGTGCGTCAGTAAGTATATTCTGGCTGAGGTAGATAGATATTTAGGGTTGCAGGCACCAGGCAGGAAGTGGAGACAAGGATTACCTGAGTAACCACAATTGCATTGAATGACAGGCCTGATTCGATGGAAGAATGGCCTACTTATGCTCCTATGTCTTATGGCCATATGGAGTAATGGTCTACCTTTATCATAGAGTCATAGAGTCGTAGAGATGCACAACACAGAAACAGACCCTTTGGTCCAACTCGTCCATGCCAAGCAGATATCCTAATCTAATCTAGTCCCATTTGCCAGCACTTGACCCACATCCCTCTAAACCTTTGCTATTCATATGTCTTTTAAATGTTGTAATAATACTCACTTCCACCACTTCCTCTGCCAGATTGTTCCATACATGCACCATCCTCTGTGTGAAAAAGTTGCCCCTAAGGTCCCTTTTAAATTTCAAATCCTCCAACCCTGGCAACATCCTTGTAAATCTTTTCTGAACCCTTTCATATTACACAGCATCCTTCTGATAAGAGGGAGACCTGAACTGCACACAATATTCCAAAAGTGGCCTAACCAATGTCCTGTACAGCTGCAACATAACCAATAAAGTATAATTATTTATCATTTCCAGTTAAAGGGCCAAACTTCACAAGTGTGTTTGGCTTTTGAATGTCCTGAATATTATGGTTAGGTTCCTGTTAGTACCTATTAGTATTGTGTTATTAATCCAGAGGCATGAACTAATAATCTGCAAAACATGAGTCCAAATGCTACCACAGCAATCTGAGAATCTGAATGCTGTTTCAAAAATTCTCAATTAAAATGTTGTTGTCAGTAAAAGTATTTTCATAAAATTCAACTGGTTCTCTGATGTCCTCCAGGGAAAGATGCCTGTTGTCCCTACCTGGTCTGTATATGATTCCAGCCTTCATCATTGTTTCTAACTTTTACCTAATGAGCCATTCTAGGTAGGGTAGGACTTTCACTGATCTTGAGAATGCATTAAAGAAAATTTCATGTCCATCCAACTACAGTAAATTCAAATCGAGGTTTGTTTAGCTTAATTGGCTGGATGTTTGGCTTGTGAAGCAGTGAGATGCCAACAGTGTGAGTTTAATTCCCATCGCTGACTGAGGTCACCATAAAGGACTCTCCTTCTCAACCTTTCCCCTTGCCTGAAGTATGGTGGCCCTCAGGATAAATCACTAAAGTCTCTCTTGAATGACAGAGCAGCCCCATGGTCGGGTGCCACAACTAACCCAAATACCAGCTTTAGAAACGGTTCAGAAAGAATGTCAAAACAACCAGACACTCAGTACATATCATCAAATGACACTGAACTTTACTAATTTTTCTGATAGTGTATGAAGGCTATGTCACATATTGTTGCTGGATCCTCTTCAAGGGAGCTGGTTTGTAGACACTGAAGCAATGGTAAAATCATTCACATTTTCTAATTTGATATTGATTACTAGCACTGATGCTCTGTTAAAGTGCCTTCACTTTTGTCAGGGACACATAATCAGATTTTACTATGACCGACCAACTTAATTCAGAATGGAAAATAGTTTGTTTAAATTGGACAACCCCATAACATGCATCTTCTGTACTTCACATTTATTATTACCAATATATCTGGTCACAGATTTCAGGACCATAGAGCAGTCGCTATTTAATCCCATGAATCCTAATCTCAAACAAATCAGTGATGAATTTGGATGCAAGCACAATTCATGCTATCACTGAGCAAGTGCTCCTAGAATTCCCAACACTTGCAACCTCAACACAGTTTATTTGCTAAATTGCCAGCTTACCTAGCAGGTAGCACACTGCCTTTCAAATCAGAAGGTGGGTTTTGTTGAAACCCAATCAATATTTTGAGCAGAGAACTCAAACTGGGATTTTGAGATAACTCATAGTAACCCATGATAAATGAAACTGAAACATGCACAAGGATTAAAGATTCTGTCTGTCTGTTTGTTATTTATGGTATGATCAAAAACAAATCATTAAAATCCTCACAATGAATTGCAAACAATTTCAATCTTCCAGAAGCTTGAAGAAAATAAGACATGAACAGGGAAACAAATCCCACTCCTGTGCCCCAGATTTATTACACTAGTGACAAAGAGTATCAGAATATCCAATGATCTGATATAAAATGTCAGAAATTCCAAATAGTTCCTCACTGTTGTTACTGAGGAGGAGGAAGACAAAGACACTGGGGAGGAGTAAACTGTCATTGTCCATGACTGAACGCAGCTGTATCAGGTGCGACAAGCCAGACAGGACCTCACTGACACCCAGTTCCAGTTGATGAGTCAATCATGGCCTGTAATAGAATCATTGGTCCTGAAGCCAGCATTGTGAAGGCAAACTTCAGCCTCAGTTGATTTTGCTTATGTACACTTTTGCTGTCCCGAAACAAAAGCTTGTGCTTGCATTTTTCCAGTTTGTTTGTCTGTATGATCCCCTATAGGACAATGACAAGCTGAGGGTCTACAGTTGCACTGGAGACAGGATAGTGCTAGCTGAGGAGATGTTCGAACAGGACATAGCTATGAACAGGTAAACTGTATGGCCTAGCGTTATACAGTAATTAGGGTGAGGGAATGGAGTAGTATGTTTCAGGGAGAGTCAGCCATACTGGCTATGTGCTATGAATAGCATTGCTTTGTGTTATTACATTGCTGTTAAGGGAGAAAACCAGATTGCCAGTTCTTTTGCAAGTGAATAGCAGTCCTTCAAAGATGGTGC
Organism: Chiloscyllium plagiosum; assembly: GCF_004010195.1. Classification (NCBI taxonomy): domain Eukaryota; kingdom Metazoa; phylum Chordata; class Chondrichthyes; order Orectolobiformes; family Hemiscylliidae; genus Chiloscyllium; species Chiloscyllium plagiosum. The sequence continues at coordinate 95,229,089 of NC_057712.1, forward strand.
AAGAGCTGACAGTTTTTTGGCAGGTACCCGCTGTGTGGCGAGTGATTCTGGGAATATCATGTGGTCAGATGGAGGTGGAATTGGAGGTGAAGGACATCACAGGGGTAGGGTAAGTAGTTAATGAGATGCAAAACCCTCCCAGGTTTCATGGAGAATATTCCTCCAAAAACTTGCACTTACCAAAAACAATATAAGATTCAGCCCAGTGTTGTTAGGTAGAGAGATCCAGGATTTTGATACAGGAACAATGAAAGAATGATAATACAGTGTCAAGGCAGAGTGGTGTGCGATTTAGAGGGGAACTTGCAGGTCATGAATTCTGTTGTGACTGCTGCCTTGTCCTTCCAGGTGGTTGAGGTCATGGGTTTGGGTAGGTGCTATCTAAAGGGACGGCAGACCTGGCATGGTGGGGTTAGCACCGCTGCTTCACAGTGTTAGGAACCCTGGTTCAATTCCAGTCCCTGGGTGACTGCATGGAGTTTGCACATTCTCTCTCTGTCTACATAGGTTTCCTCCTACAGTCCAAGGATGTGTAGGTTAGATGGATTGGCCATGCTAAGTGTGCAGGCTAAGTGGGTTAGCCATGAGAAATATAGGGTTACTGGGATAGGGGAGTGGATGGGTGGGTGGAATGTTTGTCAGGGGTCAGTATGGGCTGAATGGCTTGCTTCCATTCTATAAGGATTCTAAAGAGCATTTGTAAATTGTTGCAGTGTTTTTTATACACACTGCTGTCACTTCCATGGTGTTGGAGGGAGTGAACGTTGAAGGTTGTGGATGAGCTGTTAATTGAAGTGGGTTAGATTGTTTGGATGATATAAAGCTTCTTAAATGGTGTTGGAACTACATTCATCCAAACAAGGAGAGGGTATTCCATCACATGCCTAACCTGTGCCTTATATCGATGGTGCATAGGCTTTGGGGAGACAGGAGGTAAATTACACAATGCAGAATGCCTAGCCTCTGACCTGCCCTTATAGCCACTGTATTTATATGGCAAGTCCAGTTTAGTAGTTTTGTTCCTGGTCATTGGAAACCCAAAGGATGTTGGTAATGAGGAACTTCAGCAACAGTAATGCTATTGAAAGTCAAGGAACAATGGTTAGATTTGGATAGGTCACTTCCTATTCTTATGAGGCCAACTATTATTTGCCACTTATCAGCCAAAGCCAAATAGTGTGGTGATCATGCTGCTTATGGATGTGGACTATTTTAGTTCTGAGGAGTTGAGAATGGTGCTGAACATTGTTCAATCATCTGCAAATATCTCCATTTCTGACCTTATGATGGAGGAAGCATCATTACTGAAGATGTTTAGGTATACGACTCCATTCTGAGAATTGACCACTGCGATATCCTGGAGCTGAAGGGATTGATCTCCAATAATTGCAGCCATCTTTCTTTGTGCTAAGTCTGGGTCAAACCAGCAGAAAGCTTACATCCCTGTTCCTTGATTGCAACAAGTAATTCAGAAGGCAAACATTGCTCTAGGGGTCTCATGTAAACCAGTTTAGGTAAGGACAACAAATTTCATTTTGTAAAGAGCATTGGTGAACCTGAAGAGATTTTATGAAAATCAACAATGGTTATATGGCTGCCTTTATGATAGCTCTCTATCCCAGATTTTTATTGACGTCAAATTCCAACTGTCTTCCATAGTGGGTAGGAGAGCTGTGTGCAAGACCTTAGTCTAGATTACAAGTCCAGTGACACTATCACTGTGGCAACACCTCCATATAATGAGAAAACACTGACAAACTCTTGATCTCATTTTCCATTCAGCTGTTTCTCCATATCTCTTAAGTTCCATCTCCCAGGACTTCTCAATTACAGTCATTCTTTGTCATTTATATCATAAGGAATGTAAATATGTACCATAATCATAAATAAGTGCTAAACCTAGCAAGAATTATTTTTTTAACATAGCATCCGCATGATTAAATTACAAAAGTTTCAGGATCAAAGGAGACTGCCGTAACTGTGCCACTGCTGGCTAATAAGTAATCACAAAGGCCATGTGTTGTATAATTTTTTCTGAAGTTCTATTTCTCCACCTACTAAACTAAACTATAAAGTAGGCAGGCAATCTGATCCAGGCGACTGTGGTATTATTTTAGAATTAGCTGCAAGGAAGCAGAAGAATCCAGGTTTCTGCCTATGAAAGACACCAGATCTCAACAACATGACTGAGTTAGGAAACTGACTGTATTATATCATAGACAGATGCCTGATCTTTCCCACTGCCCCACAGCAAGACAAGGCTCATCATCTATACAAACCTTTGATTTGTTATCTGAGTGGAATGTTGTGGTTGTAAAAACAAAAGGTACCATTCGCTTTAGTTTCATATTATTTTTTCTTATTTTTAAATTTCAGCCAGAAAGCAGGACAAATTTGCTTCATTCAATCAAATGAAATCTTCTTGGACAAAAGGTTTACAAACTACATTTTCTCAAAGACAGAGATAGTTATCTGTAAAATTATTTACATCGTTCACTTACATTACAATCTTTGGGTACCGTGACTGACAAAGACTTTTCTTAAACATTCTACCAGATGATTTTAATTACCGTGACATTATGATTTATTACTGGTGTACAGTATTAAGGGGATACTTATTTCAATGACTTTCTTCTCAATGACAGAGAAAGATCAGACCTCTGAGTTACTACCATCAATGTAATACTTTTAGTCTGCCAAAGTCAGTAAGGCCATTCCAAAGAAACATCAATAGAAGATGAAAGAAAACATAGCAAATGCTGAAGTCTTCATGAAAAGTGGAGGTAGGTCTTGGGTGTGTTTAAAAAAGCCATTTTTTAGATCTTTGAAAAATTAATCTTTGATCACCAATGGAATATGTCATGTTGGCTCTGAGCCTGTTGTACAAAGAAGCTTGAAAAATGTGTTGCTGGAAAAGCGCAGCAGGTCAGGCAGCATCCAAGGAACAGCAGAATCGATGTTTCGGGCATAAGCCCTTCTTCAGGAATGAGGAGGGTGTGCCTCATTTCTGAAGAAGGGCTTATGCCCAAAACATCGATTCTCCTGCTCCTTGGATGCTGCCTGACCTGCTGCGCTTTTCCAGCAACACATTTTTCAGCTCTGATCTCCAGCATCTGCAGTCCTCACTTTCTCCTAGTACAAAGAAGCTTACCTACTAACAAGAACTAAAAGCGAGTATCTTTGCTGGTCAGTTGTTTTGATGAGTATTGGTTCCTGTTACATCAAAACTTCAGGTTTGCTATATGCCAAAAGTTAATTAGATGACTGTCCCAATTTACATACTTTTCTCAAATTGAACTAATAGCAGTTTTACAACTACAGCTATGGAAACAGCTACAGATGCTGAGACCATTCAACAGCTCAGCCAGTATTTTTCATCTCTCCACAGATGCTGGTCGATAGCTGTGTATTTTCAGAATTCCTATTGCTGTTTTCACTTTAAAATTTCAGGTGCATAATTCTTTGAAAACCTCTTGACGAGTTCTCAAGCAATCTATATTTTTAACAGTGTTTTATACTCATTGTAATTCACAGCACTGAAAGATTAAATTTGACATGAGGTACCCCACCCAAGCCATAACAAAACGTCTGGAGCTAAGTTCTGTGCGCTTTGTGCCAAGTTGCTTGCTGCAATGAATAGCATGACAAGAAGCGTAACATAATAAGGCTGCACTTCAGCAACCTTACGGCAGACAGAATGGTAACAACCTAAGAGAGGGTTTCAGTAAGACATAAAGAAAATGCATTGCACAGTACTGGTGCCAATATTTATGCTGACATGGAAAGTAAATAAGAATTTATATTTGTTTTTAAAATTGTGTTTTATTTTCCAGTGCTTGCTCCTTCAAACTTCTGCTGCCTATTGTTTTGCTGTCAAAAGACACAACGGCTTCAAAGCACGAATTTCACCAAGGCTGTCCACGATATGAAAATCAATATGAGGTGTGCTTTGACAGGACAAGACTGATCCAGTGGTTGTAAATGCCCCCCAGCAATGAAAGACCTCTGTTAATATGAGGCATTTAATCATGCGTGCTAATTGAAAATAGGCAGAACTTTATTCCATGAGTGTAATGTTATAAGCAGCGTAAAGGTAGGTGTAAAGAATAGCTGGTGCTGCCTTTCAAATATCCACCAGCGAAAGTGGGTGCTGCAGATGCTGGATATTAGAGTCAAGATCAGAGTGGTGCTGGAAAAGCACAACAGGTCAGGCAGCATCCGAGAAGCAGAAAAATCGCGTTTCGGGCAAAAGCCCTTCATCAGGAATTTGAAGCCCTTTCAAATATATACAGCTGAGTTTCTAAAGGCTGCTGGGAGTGGAACTGGGTCAGCCCCGTGTCTTCCCAATGCCAGCCAGCTTGCCAGTTTGCTGGCACAGATCACTCCAAGAGCTAGTCAAAGCTCACAAGAAGCTTATTAAAGCCCTCTCCTCCCACGCCACATCGGGTTTTATGGTTAGCAAGAATGGAGGGGCCGCAGTGAGGGGTGGAAGTGATGTTCCAGAAATACTTAAAGATCTCCTTCCTCATTGTTGATCTTGAAAAATAAGCTAAAGCTAAGGCCACAAAGAAAGAAATGGGGAACAGAGCGAGTGCATTTGGGGTTTGTTGGTGTTAGAGGGCCCTCCTGCAAAAAAAATTTGAAAGTTGTAGATGTATTTATTTGAGAAGGTTTTGAAAGGGCTGTCAGGATTCATTCGCCCTGGAACAGTCCTTCTCTCCCTTACTGATATTCGGAGGCTGCTGTGCTCTTCATGCAAGAGGGGTTTCTTATTGGCTCTCCAACATCAGATGCTCGCTCTCCCTCCTGAATTGGAGGCTGCTATATCACATTATTAGTTACAGATATTTTCAAAACCAGTTTGTTTACACATATTACAACACACCTCTGGATTAGATGGGACTTGACCTCCTGGCTCAGAAGTAGGGACACTACCATTGCACCAAAGGTGCCCTTCTATTGTTAGTTATAAATCAGCAAACTATTTTGAATCAGTGATCTAGATTTGTCTGTTGAGGGAACATCCCTCTCAAGGGCACCCTATCAAAGTATATCTTATACCAACTCATTTAGATAGACACACTTCTGGAGCAAGTCGGACTTGAACCCATGTCTTCCTAGCTGGGAGGCATGGACACTGCCAATGCACCACAAGTGCCCTTCTGCTGTTTGCCTTTTTAAAAAATTTCTAATCAACCTGTTCAGATTTGCTATCATATACTGCAGGAGCAGGTGGGACTTGAACCTAGGCCTCTTGGTCCAGTGATAGGGACGCTACCACTGCATCACGAGTGACCTTCTGTTGTTAGTTTTGTTTTATTTTTTATATCCAGAAGTAATCTTACATTCAACTGAATGTTTTTTTTTGCCGCATCACCGATCACTGACTTTTTTTCATCTTATTAACCACTACCAGTAAACCACCCATGTTTCTAATTGAATAATTTATGTCCAAAGCCCTTTAAGGGCAATGTCAACCATCAATGGTGAGGAAGAGGTGGGGAGCAAGGGAAGGGGCTAAATCAAAATGGAATTGGAAAGGGAAATAAAGCACTTGCAGTGCCCACATCACTATAAAGGCATCAAGAGTCTTGGTGGCCACCATGTGCTTCTTTTCCAATGTTACCCTGGCACAAACATAATTGTAGAAGAGGGGCAGAGAGTCAGCAGAGATACCCTACTCCACAAGGCTGCTGCCTGGCCTTGCTTACAACCAGCCTGGCCAGGCCCAGGAGCAGACCCACAAGGAGGTCCTCCGATCTGCCCATACCTCTCCTCAATGGATGCCCAAAGATCAGGAGGGTGGACTGAAATGTCACCAAATGCACAGCAAAAAACTTTACACAGGGAGTGCAATCACCCACAGCCAATATATACATGATGCATGGATTCCACAGCTTTCCATAGTAAATGGGTGGGCAGACAGTCCGTGAACTGCTGCAATCTGCGGTTATACTGTACTGCTGCGTGCAACACCCTCCACCCTCTGGTCCCGATGGAGAACTCTCACATAGACAACATTCTACTGCAGATCCCCACAGCCCAGTGCTAAATAAGTACGTCAGACTGATGAAGGAGTCACAGTGGATGGTGTGCAGCAGCAGTCCATATAAAAATCAGCTCCATGCCTGGCAGTAGGACACTGAGGGCTTTCCCATGAGGCAGCTCAGGTTATGAGATGCAGGCCCCTGAGAGTGGTCCAGGAGTCTGGGGCCGATGTGAAATTCTCTCCACACAGGATTCAACTACACACCTGAACACCCTCCAAGTGGTGCACCATGTCAGGTCTGAGCACCGCCGTTTTCAGGTGATGATGGCAGTGGCTGTGAGCTGGATGTTCACCCTGCCCTGCGTGCCAATTCCTGGGGCAACACCCAATCCAGGCCCCCAGCACCCAGCATGTGCCCAGCTCTGGTCACCCGTGTGGCCATGGTGATGGCTCCTGAGCAGCGGCTCTCTGACGATAACCGTTATCCTGACAGTGGGAAGAACTGGCGCAAGTCGACGTGTTCCAGACACTGCTGAGGTCCTATTGCTGGGCAGCATTCTAAGTGAAATGTGAAGATCCTCACAGTCTATGAACAGGAGCTGTGTGTCAGAAATGAGGTCGTGGAGAAATACATCCCCAGGGCACACCATCTGGGAGGAAGCTTGATTAAAGTCATTGCTGCAGAATATGAAGGTGGAAAATTGTTGCCTGAGTGCGGAGCTACACCAACCACTGACCACCCTACTTCATGAGGAGACTCCAAATCTCTGCCGTGACCCGATGCATCATCTTATCCCAAAAGAAGTGAACTAGCATCTTCTGGATATTTGTGACAAACCCAGGGGGAGGGACCAAAGGGACCAGCTGGTACCACAGCTGGTTTATGACTGGCATTGAGCTCTGTAAGACAGCACTCCGAGTGGTCCTGCCCAGCGGCCTAGGCAAGCCAAGACTTTGGCCTCTAGCTCCTGTCAATTGGCTAGCCAGGATTCCTCAGCCGGGCTGAGGTAGACCCCCAGGTGGAGGAGGATGGGTGGTACTCCAGCTGAAACCCCGTAACTCCTCTGGCAGAGAGTCCATCTGCCATGGATCAAGCAGGAGTCTGGAACATTTTGCCCAGCTGATCTGGGCAGAAGACACTGCTGAGTACACCGCCTGGCACTCGCGCATCCTCCCCTGGTCAGCTGGGTCACTGAATGTGAGGAACACATCATCGGTGTAAGCTGAGAGGACTACCCCCGTGCCCGCGCCGTGCAGAACCAGCCCCGACAACCTCCTCTGCAAGAGGCACAGGAAAGGCTCCACGCACAGGGAATACAACTGGCCGGACAGGGGTCAACCTTGACGTACCCCTCTCCCAAAGTGAAGGGACATGGTCAGGGACCCATTAACTTTAACTGGACACTCTGCAGTGGCTTACAAAAATCAGAGTCAAAAGGTGTGTTGCTGGAAAAGCACAGCAGGTCAGGCAGCATCCGAGGAGCAGGAGATTCAACGTTTTGTGCATAAGCCTTTCATTTAGAATGAGACTTGTGGGAAGGGGACTGAGAGATAAATGGGGGAGTGGGAGGAATAGTGCTGGTGGGGCAAGGGAGCTGGGAATGTGATAGGTAGATGAAGGTGTGAGATGATGGTCATAGGTCGGAGCAGATAGGTGGAAAAGAAGATGGACGGGTAGGACAGTTCAAGAGGGCAGTGCTGATTTGGAGGTTTGGATCTGGGATGAGGTGGGGGGGAAGGGAGATTAGAAAACTGGTGAAATCAATGTTGATGCCATGTGGTTGGAGGGTCCCAAGGTGGAAGATGAGGCATTCTTCCTCCAGGCGGCAGGTGGTTTGGATTTGGCAGTGGAGAAGGCCCAGGACTTGCATGTCCTTGGCAGAGTGGGAGGGGGAGTCAAAATGGCCAACCACAGGTCGGTGGGGCTGCTTGGTACGTGTGTCCCAGAGATGTTCTCTGAAATATTCCGCGAATTGGCATCCCGTCTCCCCAAGGTAGAGGAGACCACATCAAGAGCAGCAGACACAGTAGATGAGGTGTTTAGAGGTGTAAGAAAATCTCTGTTGGATGTGGAAGGATCCTTTAGAACCTTGGATGGAGGTGAGGGGGGAGGTGTGGGTGTAGGTTTAACACCTCTTGCGATGACAGAGGAAGGTGCCAGGAGTGGAGTGTGGGTATGTGGGGGGTGTGGACCTAACAAGGGAGTCACAGAGGAAATGGTCTCTGTGGAATGCTGATAGGAGAGGGTAGGGAAATATAACCCTGGTGGTGGAGTCTGATTGTAGGTGGTGGAAATGGCGGAGGCTAATACAATGTATCCTGAGATTGGTGGGGTGGAAGGTGAGGACCGGGGGGCTTCTATCCTTGTTGGGTTGGAGGGGTGGGGCAGAGGTGCAGGAAATGGAATCATGCTCTGGAGGGCATTGTACACCACGTGGGAAGGGAGATTGCGGTTCTTAAAGTAGGAGGCCATCTGGAATATTCTGGAGTGGAATCGCTCCTCTTAGGAGCAGATATGGTGAAGGCAGATAATTGGGAGTAAGAGATAGCATTTTTACGGGGTGTGGGGTGTTGGGAGTTGGGAGGAGGTGTAGAGTAGATAGCTGTGGGAGTCAGTGGGTTTGAAGTAGATGTCAGTGTTGAGTTGGGGCCAAGTGACGAACCATGTCCCAGTACCTTGTGATCCAACTTGTCAAACACCTTCTCCTGACCAAGGGACAGGAGGACACTAGCAGATCCATCCTTGGATCAGGTCCTGGACCACATGAATATTGTTATGGATCTTCCAGCCCGGGACTATTACGACTGGTTAGGGTGGATCATGTGGTCCAGTACAGATTCAAGGCAAAAATCTTGTAATCTATGTTGAGGAGGAAAACCGGATACCAGTTTTTAAGTAAACAAAGGACCTGCTTCTTTGGCAGCAGAATGGTGACCGCCTTGCGCCAAGGGAGGGGCAACTCTTGGCAGCAAAACATTCCTCCGGGATTCCCACATAGACACTCCCCAGGTCATCCCTGAAGAACTCCATGGTCAGCACATGGTGCCCACTGATACACTTCCACAACTAACTGATGGGTACCTCAGTGGCTGCAATGTACCATCTCTCCAAAAACTGGATTTTAGCTTAAATTTTGTAAGTTTCCATTGAGGATTTGATTACTGCTGCAGAGCCTCTTGAAGGGGCTGTCACTTGTTAATTTAGTTTGTTTGATGTCATCATTTTCCAAAGAGAGCCTTCAATGTTCTCAAAAGACATTCATTGAAACTGGGTAGCGGGGTGATTGTGGTACATTGTGTTGTGCAGTTAGTATCAATAGAATTGTAATGTCACATATTGTGATTACATCCAAGACGAAGTAAAGATTGACTCGTGATCTGGTTCTTCACCAACTGACTATAAAATGTTTAATAGTATGGTTATTGAAAAAATGCTTGGAGGATTATTTCTGATAGGCTGTGAGGCCAGGACTCAGATTTGATTCTAGCATCAGGATCCCTGATGAAAAATGTAAATCCTGCCCAGAGATTCCTCATAACAAAGCTACACCTGTCGTAGGAGTTTAGAAAGGCACAGTTAATTGGCTGGTACCTGAAAAATAAGTTGGGTCGAAACAATAGGGTCACCTTTGTGTTTGGGTAGTACACTCAAGGCTGTGGATTCAAATCCCACGCAACAATTTGAGTAATGCTAGTTGGCATCAATATTAGAGGGGCGTAGACATGCTGGAATTCAGGCAAGAATCCTATTTGCCAAAGCTCTGCAAAACTCACAAAGCACATAAATTTCTGCCTGACATTTTAGTAGGCAATTTTATTTAAATTACACATAAATGAAGCCAGGCATGAAATCTCTTCTTTTTCTGTGACAGGCTCTCACAATCTGCTTGCCCAACATACATAAAAAAGGTAATAAATGAAAAAAAGAGCCATGGAAATAGCGAAGCAAAGTTGGGAAACAGCATGTAAAAGTGCACATAAAAATAACAAGAAAAGCCAGGAAATAAATAATAAGGCTGAGTTATAAAGTCATAGAGTCATACTGCATGGAAAAAGACCCTTCGCTCCAACCAGCCCATGCCGGCCATGTTCCCAAAATAAACTAGTCCTACCTGCTGCACTTGGCCCACATCCCTCCAAACCTTTCCTTCTCATAAACTTATTCAAAAGTCTTTTAAACATTGTTACTGTACCTGTATCTACCACTTTCATTGCCAGTTCATTTCTCACACAAAACATGTTGTGTTTAACAGTTGCCCCTGATGTCCTTTTTAAATCTTTCTTCTCTCACTTAAAAATATGCCCCCTAGTTTTGAATTTCCTCATCCTCGGGCAAACATCTTTGTCATTCACCTTATCTCAGCTTCTCATGATCTTATAAATCTCAATAAGATCACCCTTCAACCTCCTACCCTCCCAGCCTTCCCAGTCTATTTTTATATCTCAAATCATCCATTCCCGGCAAAGTCCTGGTAAATCTTTTCTAAACCCTCTCCAGTTTAATAATATCCCTCCCTTAACAGGTCAACCAGAGCTGCACACACTATAATCCAGAAGAGGCCTCACCAATGTCCTGTAAAACCTCCACATGACTTCCTAATTCCTATACTCAAAGGCCTAAGCAATGAAGGCAAGTGTGCTAAACACTCTCTTAATCACTCTGCCTACCTGTGATGCAAATTTCAAAGAATTATGTACCTGGCTCTATGTGTTGCTTAACACCATTCAGGCCCCTACCATTAATTGTATAAGTCCTGAGCTTGTTGGTATGACCAAAATGCAATACCTCAAATTAAACTCCATCTGCCAATCCTCAGCCCATTCACCTAATTTATCATGATCTCTTTGTAATCTTAGAAAGCATTCTTCACTGTCCACTATATCACCAATTTTGGCGTCATCTGCAAATTCACTATCCACACTGCCTATATTCTTATCCAAATCAATTATATAAATGACAAGCAAAAGTGGATCCAGTGCCAATTTTTGTGGAACACCACTGGTCACAGCCCTCCAGCCTAACAAACAATTGTCCACCAACACACTCTGTCTCCAATAAGGCCAATTTTGTATCCAGTTGGCAAGCTCACCCCGCATCCCCAGTGATCGAATTTTACTAATTAGTCTAGTATGTGGAACCTTGTCAAAGGCTTTACTGACATGCAACATTATAAATAGCAAGAGAGAGGAGAAGAGAAATGCTGGGGGCAGAAACATGAGTGTTTATCTTCATTGCCTTAACAAATTAATGGCATCTTGCAGTATAAGAGTCTTATCATTGCTGTCTGCTGTACACATTGTCATTTGCTAACAAGTATTTATTAGTAACAAACACTCCAACACAAAAGATTACCTAGAGGTTGATGAAAATGGAAGAAATGGAATATGATAGTAATCGCTTCAAAAATATTTTTTAAATTGTAAAACTTTCACAAATATGCACAAAAAGAGGAGAGAAGCTAAACATTGAATCATTAGGGATGGAACAGGAACATCATACCAGGAATAGCGTTTTGTTTGTTTGAGTTCATTTTATCATCAATACACTCTGGTTACAATCTGGAGAAAATCTGAGAAAAATTAAACAAAACTTCCAGCAATACTGAAATTAAATTTTCATAACCTTTAATGTTGGCTTTAAGTAATTTTGCCTGAAGTTAGCCCCACCCACAAAAAATAGCCACATCTTCCAGATCAAAATAATGCGTGTGGGGAGGTTGGACCAATTGTAGCCAATAGCAGCTATTTGCTGAGGTTTGCCAGTATCTTTGGAAAGAGACATACTTAATAGTTTTTATTCCTTAAAACAATGCTTGATTTCCTAATAACCTAACTTGTGTACATGAACGAAATTGCTCATCATATTCTTTTTGTTATTTTCAGCGATTTAAATTCAGGCCACATAGTTGAAGGACTAGATACTAATTAACAATATTTACTTACATGATTATACCTAATTTCACTTGAATTAATAAAACTGCATATTAACTACATCAACATCCATGATTATGTTCTAAAGAGGCTGACCAATTGTATTGTTTCTTGGAAGATTTTATGTTTGTAATTATGCAAACAAATCTTAGCAGAAACTTGAAACCAAACCTAACCAATGCAATTTCAAGCTCAATTTGTGTCCAATTTTCCAATTGTGCCCAAAGCAGAAACCAATCCACCAGGAGGTGGCTAACAATATGCAGCCATGAGGAATTCCAGATGCAAGTGTGTATTCTGGCTGGACTGTTGCTGAAATATTGGGTAGAAAACTGGAGCACAGCTGTAGACCTGAGAGGCATAGATTCATTTATATTCACAGGAGAAAGCCCCAAGAACTCCCAGACAACTGCAAAGGTTGTGAAGACCTGACATTTTGGGTGAAATCTTATGGGGCCCTGAACAACATAGACCAAGATCTGTTGCAGGATCATGTGAAAAATCCCACAAGCTCTAACTCATTGTCAGGATTAACCTTTCAACCAAGTTTCGGATGTTGAAGTAAGATCCTTGCTATGCAGCAGTGAATTGGCTATTAAAGGGATTATTGCTCGTTAATAACCTTATCTCCTGGATATCTTGTCCCATTAATATGCAGCTTCGTATTCTACGCTCTGCTGCATAGAACATAGAACATTACAGCGCAGTAAAGGCCCTTCGGCCCTCGATGTTGCACCGACCTGTCATACCAATCTGAAGCCCATCTAGCCTACACTATTCCATGTATGTCCATATGTTTGTCCAATGACGACTCAAATGCACTTAAAGTTGGCAAATCTACTACCGTTGCAGGCAAAGCATTCCATACGCTTACTACTCTGAGTAAAGAAACTACCTCTGACATCTGTCCTATATCTATCACCCCAAATTTAAAGCTATGCCCCCTCATGCTCACTGTCACCATACTTAGAAAAAGGCTCTCCCTGTCCACCCTATCTAACCCTCTGATTATCTTATACGTCTCTATTAAGACACCTGTCAATCTTCTTCTCTCTAACGAAAACAGCCTCAAGTCCCTCAACCTTTCCTTGTAAGACCTTCCTGCATACCAGGCAACATCCTAGTAAATCTCCTCTGCACCCTTTCCAAAGCTTCCACATCCTTCTTATAATGTGGTGACCAGAACTGTACACAATACTCCAAGTGCAGTTGCACCAGAGTTTTGTACAGCTGTAGCATAACCTCATGGTCTGGAACTTGATCCCTCTATTAATAAAAGCTAAAACACTGTATGCCTCCTTAACAACCCTGTCAACTTGGGTGGCAACTTTCAAGGTTCTGTGTACCTGAACACCGAGACCTCTCTGCTCATCTACACTACCAAGAATCTTACCATTAACCCATTGCATTCCGGTTACTCCGACCAAAGTGAATCACCTCACACTTGTCCGCACTAAACTCCATTTGCCACCTCTCAGCCCAGCTCTGCAGGTTATCTATGTCTCTCTGTAACCTTCAACATCCTTCGTCACTATCCACAACTCCACCAACCTTAGTGTCATCTGCAAATTTACTAACCCACCCTTCTACGCCCTCATCCAGGTCATTTATAAAAATGACGAACAGCAGTGGACCCAACACCGACCCTTGCGGTACACCACTGGTATGTAAACTTGAAGCTGAGAATTCTGGACATGAAGGTTAGGGCTTTCTCCAAAGAAGCCCACATGTTAAACACCAGGTATCCCACATACCCCACATTTATAGATAGAGTCATAGAGCTATGCAGCACGGAAGCAGACCCTTCAGTAAAACTTATCCATGCTGACTAGATATCCTAAATTAGTCTAGTCCCATTTGCCAGCATTTGGACCATATCCCTCTAAATCCTTCCAATTCATATACCCATCCAGATGCCTTTTAAATGCTGCAATTGTACCAGCCTCCACCCAGCCTTTGGCTCCATACATGCACCACCCACTGCATGAAAAAGTTGTCCCTTAGGTCCCTTTTAAATCTCTCCCCTCTCATGTTAAACTTATGCCCTCTGGTTTTGGACTTCCACACCCTGGGGAAAAGCCTAGGTTATTTACTATATTCATGCCCCTCATGATTTTATAAACCTCTAAGAGGTCACCCCTCAGCCTCCAACTCTCCAAGAAAAATAGCACCAGCCTATTCAGCCTCTTCCTATAGTTCAAGCCCTCCAACCCTGGCAACATCCATGTAAATCTTTTCTGAATCCTTTCAAGTTTCACAACATCCTTCCTATAACAGGGAGACCAGATGCAATATTACAAAAGTGGCCTAACCAATGTTCTGTACAGCCGCATCATGACCTCCCAACGCCTATACACAATGCACTAATCAATAAAGGAAAGCATACCAAATGCCTTCTTAACTATCCTCTCTACCTGGGACTCAACTTTCAAGATGTAGATATTTGGTATGTGCCAGCCTTTAAGGTCCCTCATGGCATATCTCTGATGCACACACAGGTCACCTTTGCACTTCAGTGCTGCACCTCGGCTGCTCTGACAGCTACCATTGTATTGCTGCCTCAAGGGCACGATATGTTCAGAGACATACACCCAGCTCATAGACTGGAGCAGGCTGCACCTCCGATTTATTCTCTCGCTCTCTTTGCAACCCTTCACTCTGAGCTTACCTGGATGCTCACAACTTTACCATTTTAAACATTTATCCTTCAGCCAGAGATTCCATACTCACAACACTGCTGACATGCTGTGCTGTTTACTATCGGCACAATGCCAGGAAGCTTGTCACTATTGTCTACAGCCCTCAGTCAAGTCAAGGGGCATAGCTTTCAGCAGTGGCTCCCAGCACAGTCAGCCAAGGGCTGGCTTCGATTAAGAACTGCTAACCTTTGGAGCTTGGAGACAGTCAGTCAGCAGTTTGGAGTGGCCAGAGTCAGTATCTTCTGCTCATAAGGGGTTAGTGGCTGAATGATTAGCAGCCCATTACCTGTCTTGATGTTTTCTGCCCTTTTGTAGGCTGTTTCCCTCCTGGATTGAGAGAGAGGTGGGTACTAAGAGAGATGAAAGTGTGTTGGCACAACTACTACTTTTGGTGCTAGTAGGAAAGTATCCAGAGCAAGTGAGTGGGCAGCTGAGAGGGCATGCTGGATTAATACTGCCAGGGGTTATGGTGGGTGACAGCAAGTGAGGAAAGATGTTGCGAGCAGTGGTGAAATCGATGGAAGACAAACTTTTGTGACAAATGGACACAGTTGCACAGATAGAGTTAGGGTGAGATATTGGACAGAAGATCATGCATTTTACAATGGCAGAGCGGAGAAAGTCATTTCTCTCCTTCCTATATTTCTGGGCATTCCACCAGATGGCTGAATACTGGACTGATCCACCTGGAAACTTTGGACCAGGTTATCATGCTCTGCTGTCATGACTTCCCCCGCTGTTCCTGCAGATAGTGAATTTCCCGTGTCAGACATAGTAGAGATCCCATCAGGAGCTTTAAGTCCCCTCCCACAAAATGAGTCACCAACTTTCCCTTCTCTGCCAAGTCCAGGACAAGTTTCAGGAACTGTGCAAGGCAGTTCTAGACTAACATTAATCATCCAGGAGCACACTGACCTTTGAAAGGGATGCCAATACATTTGGGGTTTTCTAGCAATAGAGAGTAGTTCCAGGTCTGCTGAGTGATACAATGGGGCTAGTATCAGGCAAGAGGGGCACCATGGGGGCAGAGTAGTTAGCTAAGGATATGATTCTGGTCAGATACAGCAAGAGATATTGCTAGCATGGAGAAACCCTACACAAAACTCAATAAAACTGACAAAAAAAAAACAAGTTCAACCCAATACATAGTTTCACCCACTTTGGGATCTTCTCTTTGACTGAGGGATGCCAGTTTCCGATACACAGTAATGAAGAGCATCTGTTCTCATAGATTCTGAAACCAAATACTTTTTTAAAAACTTTTTTACCAACTGCTATTGTTGAAACCCATTTCCCTTACTTATTGTCTATAGTCAGTGCATGTTTGAAATGGAAGATATGAGTGTTTTTTTAACTCCTTCATGTGTGGTCATTTTAAAGAAAAAAGCAGCAAACTTTTTGTGAGTTTAAACAAAGCTTATTTACACATATTCCCTGAAAATCTAACACTGCATCACTTACTCTACCACTCACACACACATGAATGCAAATACAATCAAGGAGATTAGTATAATTTATGTAAGAATGCTATGGAATTGACATTATTGTCTCATTGGTCAGGGTTTAAATCATGCATACCAAGCCTGGTGAAGAAGGTGTTTGAACTCCTGAGAGTTAGATGTTAGAATTATTGCCGGATTCTATCAAAGTGATGGGCTTCCAGTAGATCAGGAAGTTCATAACTTCTCATTTGGTTAGATAAGGTCAATTTGCTGTGGTGATGGACTGCAGGAACAGATTTGAAAGCCTTAAAATGTTCCTGCCTGCAGCTTTAAAGGCGTTGATGTTGCTGCTGTTTCTGCTGCTCTCTTTGCAGTTGTTGTTCAGACAGCACTTGAAGCTTTTATTTTAAAAGGGAGGTGAAATGGCTGCCTTGCCCAGTAAGTTTTGGACTTAGTTGATCAGCCACAATCTGTGTGTTTGTATGTAGACATTCGCTCTGGACATCTGAAACAATCACTGTGTCGCTGTTTCTGAAGCATATACTTTCAGATGAGGAAATCTCTTCTCAATGGCATCATTGTATACAGGTATTCATTTTGTTACTTGGGGGTTTTCTTTTTCCTTTTTGAAATAATCAAGTGATTCTCAGTATCCACCTTTTGTAACATTTTTAATACTTATTTTAAAAGAAGAGTCAGTTTGAGAAGAATCCATTTCAGTTACAGCTCATTATATTAAAAGTCAGGGGAGGACATGACTTTGCTGGACATGGTACCAACTAGGCATCAATAGATAGTGCAGGACAGATGATGAGAAGAGTCTTCTCCCTTCATTTGCTGTTGGAACATGAGACCATTTTAGGTCAGGTGACCCTGCAGTGACAGGCATTTTGTTGGCCTTTGTCAATGTGCTGCCATCTGGCCCAGTGGGCAGAGATCTAGCTGTACATGGATGCAAATATTTCCATGACAGCCTGCCCTTCCTCAGACTTGGGTGGTGAATGCTGAAAGAAGTGTAGGTCAAAGAGCTCAGGTGGTTAGAGCGTGGTGCTAATAACACCAACATCATGGGTTCAATCCCCACAGTGACTAGGTGCAGCATTGGGCTTTACAAGTCATGGGTTCATGCTTGCAGGATCTCTGTTTGTCATTAGGGGCAGCATGGTTGCTCAGTGGCTAGCACTGTTGCCTCACAGTACCAGGGACCCGGGTTAGATACCAGCCTCAGGTGACTGTCTGTGTGGAGTTTGCACATTCTCCCTGAGTCGGAATGGGTTTCCTCCAGGTGCTCCGGTTTCCTTCCTCAGTCCAAAGATGTACAGGTTAGGTGAATTGGCCATGCTAGATTGCTCATAGTGTTCAGTGATGTGTAAGTTAGGTGTATTGGTCATCAGTAAATATAGGATGGGGGAATGGGTCTGGATGGGTTACTCTTCAGAAGGTCGGTGTGGACATTTTTAGATTAGATTAGGTTCGTTTCAGTGTGGAAACAGGCCCTTCAGCCCAACAAGTCCACACTGACCCTCCGAAGAGTAACCCACCCAGATCCACTTCCCTCTGGCTAATACACCTAACACTATGGGCAATTTAGCACAGCCAATTCACATAACTTGCACATCTTTGGACTGTGGAAGGAAACCCACGTAGACACGGGGAGAATGTGTAAACTCTATGCAGCCAGTCACCCGAGGCTGAAATCGAACCCAGGTCCTTAGCACTGTGAGGCAACAGTGCTAACCACTGAGCCACCGTGCTGCCCCTCTTGGGGCAAAGGGCCTGTTTCCACACTGTAGGGATTCTAAACAAAAAGTGATCCTCTGTTGAGATGGTGGTCACACCTCCATTTAGCCAGACCTCTTGTCTACCCCCTGTGTCCTCGTGGATGGGAATGTGGTTGTGGAGAAGAAAGTTAATCCAGCTGCTAACTGTATTCCTGCTCCTTCTGGAGCTGTCCGCACTGCTCCAGCACTGCTCTTGACTCTCAGCAGAGGATCTTGGAAAAATATAAGTAGCTTCCATACTTTGATTGATTTGATCGATTTATTTATTGTCACGTGTACCTTGTTACAAAATACAGTGAAAAGTGTGTAAAGCGCCACCACTCTCCAGCACCATCTGAAAATACAGAACAATAAACCAAAATATTGAATATAAAGGCAGAAAATGAAGAAATAAGGCAAGATACCATAAGTCTGGCACCAGTGAAGTGCAGTGAAGGAGAGTGATGCACAAAACAGGTAAAGTCTTTAAACTGTCCCAAGCTTAAATGTTTTGCTGATGAAGCGCTTTCCACTGTGCAATTTCTTTGTTGATGCTGTTGAGTATAGACAACATGGAACACGTGCACTGTTAGGAAAGGAGGAGCCCTGGGTTGATAAAGTTTATAATTGTTTTCCTAGTTGACACGCGAAGATCGCCACTGGATTGGAAATCCACACCGGAAAAGCTCATAGAGCATAGGATCACAGCCATAACCCTACTCAAGGTCATTTTCAAAGCATTCTTAAGCAATATGCTCTGAAATCCACCTCTATTCAGTTCGGATAACTCTTGTCTTGATTTCTAATGTCTACATGGAAGATGACTCTCTCTGTGAGGCATTGCTTGCTCTCTTATTCTTCACTAGAAAAGCTGGTGTTAACCATAAAAGGACAACGTTTTACTTGAGCTACACTTTTGCTTTGTTTGTCATATATTTGTTAATTAGCATAACCTCAGTGCTTAAGCAGATGTGAGGCCATTTGTCTGTGAGGGAAATGAAATATCTCTACACTTAGTTAGGTACCATCTGCGTAACCATTTGTCTAAGAGTGTCAGAGATCCTTTGTGAATACCTATATATGAAATCTCATACAGTCACATCTGGCAACTGGTCATGTCACACATATCTGAAGAGCAATATTTAAAATGCATGAAATAAAGGACTGTGCTGGAGCTCTGAATTAAAAACAGAAATTGCGAGAGAAACTGAGCAAGTCTGGCAGCTTCTGTGGGGAGAAAGCAGAGTTATTGTTTCGAGCCTGATGACTCTTCATCAGAAATGAGGATTTTTAAAAAATCAGTTCTCAGGATGTGCCCATCTCTTGTGAGATGGGCATTCAATAGCTATTTCTGGTTGCTGTTGCAAAGGTGTTGATGAATCTTTATGAACTGCTGCCATCTCTACAGTGAAGGACGTCCGATTGTGCTGTCAGGTCTTAAATTCCAAGTTTTTGGTAAAGCAAAGATGCATGCATGCTGGAAATCCGAAACAAAAACAGAAATTGCAGGAAAAGCTCAGCAGGTTTGGCAGCATCTATGGAGAGAAAACAGGGTTAACATTTTGAGTTCAGGGAGGGTCAGCTGAATTTCTCCATCAATTTTTGTTTTTGTTTGTTCCAACTTTTTGACTCAAGTTAGAACATTTTACCCTGCACAAGGGGGTGAGGGAGTCCAGAACTAGAGGGCATAGATTTAGGGTGAGAGGGGAAAGATATAAAGGAGACCTAAGAGATAACTTTCTCACACAGAGGGTGGTGCGTGAATGGAATGAGCTGCCAGATGAAGTGGTGGAGGCTGGTACAATTGCAACATTTAAAAGGCATCTAGATGGGTATATGAATAGGAAGGGTTTGGAGGGATGTGGGCCGGGTGCTGGCAGGTGGGACTAGATTGGGTTGGAATATCTAGTCAGCATGGATGGGTTGGACCAAAGAGTCTTTTTCCATGCTGTACATCTCTATGACTCTGACAAAATCAAGATTGGGCTCAATGATGCCCTTATGGTTTTGAGACTCAGTATTGAAAATAATCATGTTACCAGTGGGATACTGGGACTTGTAGAAAGAACCGTGTTCAAGAATGAAGGATAGGAAACAATACCTTAATTCTTAATTCCAAAGGAATTCAGAGAAGAGAATATCAGTTTGGAACCAGGCCTCATATTTCCTGATACTTGAGTCATGATATATTTTACTAACATGAGAGAGGCTGAGTGACCATGTGATGTATGGTGAAGATTTTGTTTTATTAATGATAGTTGGAGTAGCTTCTATTTACTGAAGCCTTCCCCATAAATACTGGAAGATTTTCTGCTCTTTAAAAGTCAGTCAGACACATTTTTTTAAAGGCCCCAGCAGTTGTTTTATCCCCAAATGGCTCGGCCAATATTGAAGGGATCAGCACTTTTGTCACCAGGATTTAGCATGTTATCTCTCTCAGTTCAGACTATTGATTTGTGATTCAGCTCCTATTGAGGATTCATTAGGTCAAGGGAATGACAAATACAATTTTCAATCAGAGGGGAATTAGCTGGATAACATTCTTGGCTTCCCGGTAGTTATTCTCCCAAATACAGGGTCGCCTCAAATGCTTGAAGGAGTTCTCTGCTGCATTCTCAGACTGCGTGTCGAACCTTTGAAAAGATAGAACATAGCGATTGCAAAGTAAACACTGGATTTGCGTTGATAGTCCTGCAATAACAGCCAGTATTAGGGCATTATAGCTAACAACGGTGTGGCACATAATTTCTTCCCTTTAGTGCTGGGCACGATTCTACTGTTGTTTTCCACCATTCTTGTTCTGGATATGTTTTGGTCAGCAGATTATAGCAGTGCCCTTTTGTCTAGGCTAAAGAAGACAACAATGTTATGACGATCTGCACAGGTGCATATATTTGCCAAGACTCAGCAGATTTCAAAATTTTACAAAATAGTCCAAGTAAAATATTAAAGGCCATTTTGTTTGACCAAGTTTTTAGACATGACCTGTGGACCAAATATTCACATTGAGGCAGGTTCTTTCCTTTACGAGGCGTTACAGAGGTTATTTACTTCCAAATAATTAATCTTTGGAACAGGTACAGAAATGTAGTGGCGATTCAGGCCTTCCACAGAATCAAGAATAGGAGGTGTCAAAGGCCTACAGCTCTTTTGCTGAGTAGCATCAGTGGAGAGGTGATGGCGCTGCCTTGGGTGGCAAGATGCACCCAAGGCCCAGAATCAAAGGGCCAGAAGTAGGTAAAGACAAGCAGTGTTTTGTGGGGCATTGAGTCAGGAGAAGGGGGCAAGGTTGCAGGTTCTCAGCTAGACCAGCTCACTTCCTAATGCTCAGCCCCTCAATCAGGCAATGAGTCCCCCTGAACAAGTCATGCCCATTACCCAACCTGCAATGAGTTTGCTCTTTGAGCTGTCCATGTTTCAAGAGGCCCATCAACTGTTGCTTTAATACCCATGGAAATCCCATGAGGGCCTTCAGTGGGAATTAATTACTTACATAAGGGTCTCAACTGACAGCGGGTTGGCAAAGCCATTCATGGGCCTTCCTGCCACAGACTCACTCATTTGATTAAATGCCCTTCTTACCATTAAAATCACTGGAGGAGAGTATAAAGATAGCCCAAACATAATATGCATTAACTTGTCGCCTCTCTTGTCTTACACTTTTTGAGAACAGCTGTTTGCATAGACTCTCCGTGTCATAAAATATTTAATATTTTCAAAAATAAGAATAAATTACTGCACAGCTAGCACGTTATACTTTTTCATTGGTGGCACATCAACTAATCAATACTTATTGTTGTCGATAGAGAGGAGCCAAATACTAGAAAAGTATGTTACTTTCCAATAACTGCATTTGTGTAATTAAAAGCTGCTTACACAAATTCAACGTACAGAATTATTTCTTGATACTCGGATTTCAGCTGGCCCTGATATAACTTTGCTGAAAACTGTAACAGTAACAAGGTCGCAAATGCATCATGTTACATGGTGTCTACAACACAGAAATAGGCCATTTGGCTTGATGGGTCTCCAAAGGCACTGATGGTCCATGAGAGACTTTTAATATCTCTAACCAGATTTGAATAAAGTTCCATTCATTTCTCCTCTTTTTTCCCATTAAATAGATTTATACCATTTACATCAGCTACTCCTTGCAGCAGCAAAGTCTACATTGTGGCCAATTTTAAAACAAATTTTTTTCTACTGACTTCCCTGTTGAATTTATTTGTGACAATTTTAATACTTATAACATCTAGATTTAGACTTGTCCACAACTGGAAACATTTTCTCTCTATCTATCTTATCTAACCTTTTCATTAACTAAAGACTTTGAACAACTTGTCCCATTAAGCTCCCATTTCCTCTCGTGATAAGAGCCCCGGCCTATTTAGCCTTTGTTGGAAAGCATAATCACTCAATCCTGGTTCCAACCTGGTAATTTGTTTCAATGTTCTCCAGTGCCTCTATATCAGTTTCATAAAGTGAAGGTGGGAGTTTTGCTCAAATGTGGTCTGACCAAGTTTCAATACAAATTTAACATAATTTTACTTCTCGAGAAATGAATGCCAGTGCTGGTTTATTTCAGTGGCCTTGTTAACCCGTCTTTATATTTGTGTTGATTCGTGGACCCACAGTCAAAGGTCCTTTTGTTCCTCCGTAGGATTAAGTTAATTTTTCAACAATTACATTTGGTTGAGTTATGTGTAATGATCAAGCCAGTCAGGTATTTATTATTAAATTGTGCTACAGTGATCATAGTGCAATACATAGCACTACACAAAGTGGGCTGAAATAACTCCACAGAGGCTATTATCCTGTCACCAAGTCATTCTTTATTTACATGTGCATAGTAATTGACATCAGTCTGGCTTCCTCAAAGCCAGCTCGCAGAGTGAACAAAACTCCTGACACTCCTGTTTATATCTGACAGCCAGGGCTCCCTGTTTGGACCAGATTAACAGCCCCAATCAGGGAACTCATATTCTGTGACGTCCACCTAGCTGGCCTCTTTACAATCACTACATGGGTCTTCATAAAATCATAAGATGTAGGAGCAGAAATTAAGCCTTTCAGCCCATCGAGTCTGCTTCACCATTCAATCATGGCTGATAAGTTGCTCACTGTTATGTTCCATAGCTTGATTACAGGACAAGTGTAAGGCCACCTTACAGTTTAATTGTCAAAGCAAATTGTGTGAATTAAAATAGTTTTGACTCTTAACCCTGTGTCCTAATTTGGCCGAGCTTTTTAACTGAAAGTGCCTGAAAGAGAAATAGTCACATACCTTTAAAGTATGCAACAGGGTTATGTTTCATGTAGTCTATTCAGCACAGTGATAAAGTTTGATTCCTGATAATGATGTTGTGTGGTCTCATTAAAATTCTTGTAAAACATGTGACCTGTATTTTTTTCTGGAGAACAAAGAAAGCTTCCGGAAAAGGTAGTACTCCCTTTAAAGAAATTGACAACTTAGGGAAGTTATCGCAGATGACCTGGTGAAACTCAGCAAATCTGACAGCATTCATGGACAGAAAGACAGAGTTAATGTTTTGAGTCCAGACACACTTTGTCAGAACATTTAGCCAATCTGAGTCTAACAATGTGCTGTTCATGCATTCCCAAGCCAATCAAACCTCAAAGACACCATTGACAATACACTGAGGTAATGCCTAACAAGAGTTAATAAGACCATAAGACCATAAGACCATAAGACATAGGAGTGGAAGTAAGGCCATTCGGCCCATCGAGTCCACTCCGCCATTCAATCATGGCTGATGCGCATTTCAGCTCCACTTACCAGCGTTCTCCCCGTAGCCCTTAATTCCTCTAGACAACAAGAATCTATCAATCTCGGCCTTGAAGACATTTAGCGTCCCGGCTTCCACTGCACTCCGTGGCAATGAATTCCACAGGCCCACCACTCTCTGGCTGAAGAAATGTCTCCGCATTTCTGTTCTGAAACGACCCCCTCTAATTCTAAGGCTGTGACCACGGGTCCTAGTCTCCTCGT
>NC_057712.1:95253258-95255766 GCF_004010195.1 Chiloscyllium plagiosum
ACTTCGTATCATCGGCAATCTTCGCTAGAATGCCCCCGGTTCCCTCATCCAAATCGTTAATATATAATGCGAACAGCTGTGGCCCCAGCACCGAACCCTGCGGGACACCGCTCGTCACCGGCTGCCATTCTGAAAAAGAACCTTTTATCCCAACTCTCTGCCTTCTGTTAGACAGCCAATCCTCAATCCATCCCAGCAGCTCACCTCGAACACCATGGGCCCTCACCTTGCTCAGCAGCCTCCCGTGTGGCACCTTATCAAAGGCCTTTTGAAAGTCCAGATAGACCACATCCACTGGGTTTCCCTGGTCTAACCTACTTGTTATCTCTTCAAAAAATTCCAACAGGTTTGTCAGGCATGACCTCCCTTTACTAAATCCATGTTGACATGTTCTAATCAGACTCTAAGTTACTATAAGCAGTAACTTATAGCAGCCAAGTGTGTAGCAGAAAGAAGAGAAGAAAGAAGTTGGCTTCATTTGTTAGGAAACAACAACAGACAAGTACCTAGTCAGCCAGAAATAGGAGAAAGTGAGGACTGCAGATGCTGGATATTGTCGGAGTCAAAAAGTGTGTCACTGGAAAAGCACAGCAAGTCAGGCAGCGTCCAAGGAGCAGGAGAATCAATGTTTTGGGTATAAGTCTTTCATCAGGAATGGCTTATGCCCGAAAGGTCGATTATCCTGGTCCTCAGATGCTGCCTGACCTGCTGTGCTTTTCCAGCGCCATACTTTTCAATTCTGATCTCCAGCATTTGCAGTTCTCACTTTCTCCTGACAAATTATAGAGGCTTTATTAAGTTTTGTACTCATTGTGATGACTTGAATAAATTCTGTGCAACATATGAAGGTCTGTTCATACCTGCAGTCGTCTTGTAACTAGTCAGAACTGGCAGTCTCTGTTCAATTAGCTTTCCCCACTCTGTTTATAATTATATTTGACTTAACTGTCTGGATATTAAATTTCAACCTTCTTTAAATTCTTCTTATCCAAGGAGCACATGACCATATTATTCCTTAAATAAAAATGTTTTATATCTCAGTTATCTGCATTAAGATTCATTTGCCAATTCTGCACACATTCTGCAAGTGTCTTAACATAATTGATGAATGCATTTTATCGTTTTTCTTTGTCATAACTACAGCACCAAATTTGAGGTTAACAATAACTTTTAAAATTGTCCTTCCAATTTGTGAATCACTAATATAAGTTGTGAAGGTCAGTGTTCCTGGCAATGATCACTGTAATGCATCTTTCCCAAAATGTTCCCAATCTCAGCAACTGCCAATAACATCAACTGTTTTCTGTCTGTACCCAGTTTTGTTGGCCATTCTGCTATTTATCTTCTGATTCCACATGTTGTGATCATAATCATGAATCTACAATATGATAACATATCAAACCCTTCATACAAATCCCAGAGTATTGTATCTGCTACATTACCCCTTCTTCATTTAATGCAATAAACTCAATCAAGCAGAACCAATCTTTACTGTTTAAATCTGTGCTGACAACTCTATTATATTTTCAGCTTTTTAACTTATATCTTTAAGGAAGGATGTCATTATCTTTTCTGCATTAATGTTAAACTAATGTACATTTAGTTCCTTGGATTTGCTTTATCTCTCATTATCAATGTTGGTTAAACACATTGGCTGGCTGTCTGTTCTTTTCCCTTTGTTAATGATTTCTTTTTACCTCCAATAGTGCCTTTGTCATCTCTTCCCCAATCACTTTTAATAGGCACAAGTAAAATCTGCTCAGATTTTATGTCACCTCTGCTACCTCCAATGAGGAATCACTACCAGATACATATTCCCCTCCCCTCCCTTGTCACCCTTTTGCAGGGACCATTTCATCCAGGACACCTTCATCCACTCTTCCTTCACTCCCAATACCTCCTCACAGCCTGAAAGCATCTTCCACTGAAACTGCAGAAACCTGTCTGTTTTCTCCCTCCCTCCTCAGTATCCAAGATCCCAACTACACCATCCAGGTGAAGCAGTGCTTTACCTTTTCTGATTTACTGCATTTGCTGCTCACAATGTGGTCCATTGGGGAAATGAAGCGTGGACTGGGCAACCGCTTCGTAGAACATTTGCATTCTGTCCGCAAAAAGATCCTGAACTTCCAATTGCCTGCTACTTTAATACACCCCACCCTGTTCCCTGGCCAGCATCTCTGTCTCAGGCTTGCTGCTCTGCTCCAGCAAAGCTCAGTGCAAGCTGGAAGAACAGCACCCCATTTTCGCTTGGGGATTCTGCAGCCAATATCAAGTTCACTAACTTTAGGGCTTGAGCTCTCTCGTGTCCTTACCCCAACACCCACAAATAGGCCTTGGTATCATATAGTATGCTATTAGATACAACCCATTGTTAGCCACTTAGAGTTTCCATTAACAGCTATTCACCATCCCAATAAGGTCATTATCCACTCCTTTGCCTGTCTAATTGTTTTTCTCTCTCTTTGGGCTGTATCCCCACCTATTGTTTACTCCTTGCAAACCCCC
>NC_057712.1:95255804-95262377 GCF_004010195.1 Chiloscyllium plagiosum
CACCCCAACACACACACACACACACACAAATTTCCTAGCTACTATCAGTTCTGAGGAAGGGTCACTCAACCCGAAACGTTAACTCTGATTGCTTTCCACAGATGTTGCCAGACCTGCTGAAATCTTCCAACAATTTCTATTTTTGCCTCTGATTTACAGCACCTGCAGTTCTTTTGGTTTAATTCTGATTTAATGCTCTTGGTTTGATTAGTTTATCAATTACTTTCCCTTTCTTGGTGCATTTTGAGGCAGCATTTAATTTGGCAGCTTGACCCACTTCCTATTGCCTTTCCACCTCTATCCAAATTAACTTCTGGGAAGGAGGGCCTGTGCTCAAACATGTAATGGCTACTCAGCTCCTCACCTTGCCACTCTGGGATTAAGACCATAGGTATGGGAGCAGAGGTATGCCATTCAGCCCATCAAATCTGTTCTGCCATTCAATGAAATCAAGGCCAATCTATAATCCTCGCCTCTACTTTCCTGCCTTTTCCCTATAAGCCTGGATTACCTTTCTGTACAACAATCTGTCTACCTCACCCTTGAATATAATAATGACTCAGCTTCACATAATTTTATAGATTCACTGCCCTCTGACAAAGAATCCTAATACCTTAGCTATTTAATTTGCACCTTTGGCAAAAATGGCATCGGTGACATAGAGTCATAGTCATAGAGATATATAGCACGGAAACAGACCCTTCAGTCCAACCCGTCCATGCTGACCAGATATCCCAACCCAATCTAGTCCCACCTGCCAGCACCCGGCCCATATCCCTCCAAACCCTTCCTATTCATATACCCATCTAAATGCCTTTTAAATGTTGCAATTGTACCAGCCTCCACCACATCCTCTGGCAGCTCATTCCACACACGTACCACCCTCTGCATGAAAAAGTTGCCACTTAGGTCTCTTTTATGTCTTTCTCCTCTCACCCTAAACCTATGCCATCTAGTTCTGAATTTCCTGACCCCAGGGAAAAGACTTTGTCTATTTATCCTATCCATGCCCCTCATAATTTTGTAACATGACCTCCCAACGCCTGTACTCAATACTCTGACCAATAAAGGAACGCATACCAAACGCCTTCTTCACTATCCTATCCATCTGCAACTCCACTTTCAAGGAGCTATGAATCTGCACTCCAAGGTCTCTTTGTTCAGCAACACTCCCTTGGACATTACCATTAAGTGTATAAGTCCTACTAAGATTTGCTTTCCCAAAATGCAACACCTCGCATTTATCTGCATTAATCTTAGATACATTAGAAGATGTCACATAGATAACCAGTTGCTCTTTAAAATGAGCTGCTATCATTGAAAGTCAGAGACAAAAATAAAACTGCAGAATCTGGAATTCAAGGTAGACATGCAGGAGGCTGGAAGAACACAGCAAACCAGGCAGCATCAGGAGGTGGAGAAGTTTTGGGTGTAACCTTCTTCAAGACTGAGGGTGGGGGTAAGGGGAGCTGCAGGGACAGGGTGGTGACATGGGAATAGGTGAAGACAGACAGAGGGTACAACCTGGTTGGTCAATGGGAGGAATGAATCCAGTAGGTGGCTGGAGGGAGGTGGAGGGGCTGGAAAGGGAGTTGGGGGATGGGAAGGGAGGTTATTTGAAATTGGAGAATATAAGGGTGACTCCTCTGGGCTGTAGTCTGCCCAGATGGAAGATGAGGTGCTGGTCCTCCAATTTGTGGTTTGGCAATGGAAGAGGCCAAGGATGGTCATGTCAGAAAGGGAGTGGGAATGGGAATGAAAATGGGCGGTGACTGAGAGGTTCGGTCGGCCCCCAAGGGCCTGGCTGAGATGCTCGGCGAACTGCTCCCTAAGTTTATATTTGGTCTCCCTTGTGAAGAGACTACCACATCGGGAGCACCTGATGCAGTAAACTAGGTTGGAAGAGAGGCAGTTGAGTCCTTCCAGGTGAGGTCATGACCGATCTAATGATCCTCACGCCCTTCATTAGCAAAAGCCCTATCGAGTTTACATGTCAAGGAGGCTGTCAGTGCTCACAGAGCAATTTGCTTTTGGCCATAATTTGAACTCTGCATTCTCGGACACAGGGCCATACAGCCACATGTCCAACTCTTGTTTAGCTGAAACATTTACTGTTTAGTTCCCCCCCTGTGTCTTGCTAAAACTATACAAGATACTAGCGAACAGTTATGTTTAACTGATTTAAAGAAAGGAATACTGATATTGGACGCAGTCCACGAGGTTGATTCTAGCACAAGGAGGGGTTATGAGAAGGGGTTGGGTAATTTTTACTTTAACTCATTGCATTTTGAAGAATAAGAGGCAACTTTATTAAAATGCGTAAAGTTCTTAAGGGACCCGACAGGCTGGATGCTGAGAGGTTGTTCGTCCATGTGTGAGAATCTAGGACCAGTGGGCATCATCTCAAAATAAGGGATTGCACACTTAAGGAGGAATTTCCTCTGTCAGAGGGTAGTGAATCTGTGAAATTGCAGGAGGCTGTCGAGGCTGGGTCATTAAGTGTATTCAAGGCTGAGATATAAAGATATTTAATCAGTAGGGGAATCAGGGATATGGGGAAAAGGCAGGAAAGTAGAGTTCAGTCATGATCTCACTGAATGGCAAAACAGACTCATTGGCACAAATGACCTGCTTCAGCTTCTACATCTTATGGTCTTATGGCATTGAACTGCCTGTCTCCTCGTCTGTGCTAAAAAATAAGCCAAGGTGCAAAGGTTGAAAATATGCAAATTAAAGGCAATTGGTAGCACCACTGCATCAATGGAGGCATGATTGTTTCAATTTTTGCACCATCTGGATTCTCACTGGAGGAGAGAAACATTGGAACAGTAATGTTAGTCGGGTCAGTTGGAGTACTAATGAGATGCAAATATGCCACTCATCACCACTCTAGACTAAAATTCTGAACTCACAAATAAGGCTCAAGGGGAAAAATCAAGCAACATTTTCTCGATGTCGAGAACTGATTTTTTTTCAATCTCAGCCTACTTCGGCCTCCCACTCACCATTCTCTCGCCACACTTGCGGGGGTGGGGGTGGTTCTGCCCAAAGTCTGTAAATCTCTTTGTATCCTCTCTGGCAAAAACTGAGGCAATTTTATTGGTTCAAGTCAGGCTTTAATGTTCCAACAATTTTTTTCCATTACTCCCGCGGTGATTATTTGTAACAAAATAATACAGAAAAGATTAGCTTAAGCATTTAAATCATTTTCCCAGAGAAGCAAAAAAGACGTTTTTAAAAAAAAAAATTCTGTTCCTTGTTTTGTACTTTTGTCATGTTAAACTATGGTGAGAGTCATAGAGTCATATATGGGAGGGTAAAGGGGCAAGTTACCTTCCACTGGCCCTAGGGATTCACAAAAACACACCAAAGACATGTTAATCAATAAAGAGTTATTCTTAAATGATGGCTAAGATTGTGTGTCAATAGTTTTTCACACAAATGTTTCATGCACTTTTGTCAATATTCCACCCTCTGCTATGTTAATGGGGGAAAAGTTTGTTTAAAGCATCCTTTAAAACAGCAAGAAAAATATTTTATATTCTTCTGCTGAGAATTCAGATGTTAAAATTCCTGCATTTAAATAAGAATAGGTAGGGAAATATATACAGCAAATGTTTTATGTGGCACCTTATGAACTGGTATTCCTAATAAATCAGCAAACATTATCATCTCAGATACCGGGAAGTTTACTGTATTATTCTGCCCAATTATTACAATGTTTTTTAAAAATTTATTGATCTCAAATATACTTGTTGTGCAATCGAGTTGCATCAAGAAATATCAACCGTTGATTACATTTTGAGTCTATTTCTTCGCAAATACTTGAATGTCTGAGTAGTCAGTTTAGGATGTGAGTGAGGTGGTTCTCTGCCGCTAAGTTTTAATTAAGGCAAAGTTGCATTATTATTTAAGTGATTTATGCTGCAAATAAAGTTTCACAGTGATGTGTATATCCCCTTTTTTATATTTCTATTACTTAAGTATGTGTTTTTACATTGTTTATGTGACCTTTTGATTATCTGGAATAGTTGATCAATTAGCACATTCCTGGTCCCATAGTTGGTGGTTAATAAAAAGTTTACATATATAATGGTGTCTAAGAACCCACAACCAGTGGCAGAGAATTGAATTTACAATGGGTAAAAGAAGTGAAGTGACTGTAAAACCTTTTTATGATGACAAATATCAGTGTGTCTGAGGGCCCCATTGTGGATTGATGAGC
Source organism: Chiloscyllium plagiosum (assembly GCF_004010195.1). Taxonomy (NCBI): domain Eukaryota; kingdom Metazoa; phylum Chordata; class Chondrichthyes; order Orectolobiformes; family Hemiscylliidae; genus Chiloscyllium; species Chiloscyllium plagiosum. Next base: position 95,260,030 of record NC_057712.1, read on the forward strand.
ACTTCATTAACATATCCAATTTTGGATCCCACAGTGCAATTCAGTTTATAATTCGATGGAATTCTTGGCCATATAACCTTCCATTCTGTATGTTGGTGATTTCAATACATTATTTATAGTATGTGAGTTTTTAGAAAGAGTTGGTCCCTTTGCCCAATAACACCCATCCTTTTTAATAGATGCAGCTCATTTTTTATATACATTGTAGTTCAGAGAAGATTGATTACTGAGATGAAGGGGATTGTCATTTATGCACTAGAGTTCAGACAAATGAGGGTTGTTCTCTTATTTAACCTTTATAAAATTCTGAGAGGTCTTGACAGAGTAGATGCTGAGAGGATGTTTGCCCTCCTGGGGGGGGGGGGGGGAACGAGAACTAGTGAGCAATGTTGAAAAATAAAGAGTCTCCTACTTTAGACAGGGATGAGGAGGATAGTTTCTTTGAGGGTCATTAATCCTTGGAATCCTCTCCCCAAAGAGCAAGGGAAGCTGGATCATTGCATATATTTAAGGCTGAGAGAAACAGATTTATGATTTACAACAGAGTTCAGAGTTATGAGGCATAGCAGAACACAGGAAAGTGAAATGAAGTCAAATCTGCTATGATCTTATGGTTGAACAAACTCAAGAGACCAAATAGCTTAATCATTTTCCTTACATTCTTATGTGCTTCAAATCATGTCTCTTAATTGTTTCTCTCTGTAGAAAACTACAATTTGTTTCTTAAATCCACTTGTAGTCTCCAATGTCAACTTATTCCAAGTGGGTATTTTTGAAGTAAAAATTTCCCAACTTTTCTTACTCCTAACCTGCTGCTTCACCAAAGTGAACAAATTTCCTTGACCAAGTTGTGTCCATAATCTAGAAAGCTCCAATAAACTTACCTCAAATCTTTCTGTTTTGCCAAAGCAAATAAGCATATCTGATGCACAACTAATTCAGATCTGGCTGGATTATGCTAAGTATTATTGAACCACTCTGCACACAGTTATTCTGCCAAGTAAAGATAACCTGCATCTCTTTTCTCCACAGCCAAACATATCATCTACAAAGAGGATATTGATGTTATTTTCACCTCTTTGGATTCCTCAGAGCCCAGAATACTCTCGCTGTCCTCTCTGCAAACAATGCCATGGCAGATGGACAATAACCAGCAATACAGGATGTGAATGAAAGCTACAGTAAGCAAGCGAAGTTATGAGTCCTTTGTTGTGAGACATTGCCATGAGTTTGGTTTATTTCATGGAGCAGATAGACTAGAAACAAAGACATCTATTACCAGCCCTGGCAGATGAAATTCTTGCAAGGTAATGAGGATCTGGTGAGATCAATGGAATTGCTGGAATCGTTTCTGAGTATTGTGTAGATATCTTGATGTAATGCCTGTCAATGTTTCTATAAACCAGAGAACATATTATAGTTGAGCTTATACTTGAACATATTGAGCTGCTTCATCAATAAACTTCATTCAATCATAAGGTCAGAAGTGGCGATGTTTGCTAATTATTGCACAATGTTCAGCACCATTCACAATTCCTTAGATGCTGAAGCAGTCTATGTTCAAGTGCAACAAGATCTGGACAATATCCAAGCTTAGGGACTGACAAATGGCAAATAACATTCATGCCACACAAACACCAGTAAGAGACAGTCTAACCACCTCTTGACATTTAATGGTGTTACCATCACTGAATCCTCCACTATCAACATCTTGGGGGTTAGCATTGAATAGAAATTCAACCGGACTTGTCATAGAGCAGGTCAGGAGCTAGGAATAATGTTCCCAAACTAAAATACTCCCACTTACCTTCCTTCCAAGCCTTTCTTAGTCATGTACATATCCAAATGCTATAACTTTGCCTGCATTGAGCACTTCCTCTGGTAGTTTATTCCACACATCCCATTGTGAACGGCAGTGACCACATCTGCAGCAAGTGTTGGTTGCTGGAAGAACTCCGGATCAGAGATGATGATCTGGAATCTGAGCTTCAAACACTGCGCCGCATCCGGGAGGGGGAGGGTTACCTGGACACTTTGTTTCAGGAGGCAGTCACATCTGGGAGACTAAGTAATTCACATTCAGTTAGTGTTGGTTGCTGGAAGAACTCCGGATCAGAGTTGATGATCTGGAATCTGAGCTTCAAACACTGCGCCGCATCCGGGAGGGGGAAGGTTACCTGGACACTTTGTTTCAGGAGGCAGTCACATCTGGGAGACTAAGTAATTCACATTCAGTTAGTGATCAGGGACATCAGAATGTGACTGTAAGTGAGGCAGGTAGGGGGAACCGGAGTTCAGGAGTGGAGGAGCCTCAGCCCTTGACCTTGTCCAAAAGGTATGAGATTCTT
>NC_057712.1:95267775-95296205 GCF_004010195.1 Chiloscyllium plagiosum
CAGCTGGAACTGACAACCAGAAGCGGCAGGGACAGGCCACTATAACTGCCGGAGGAAACACCACAGAAGCGCTTCACAGGAGGCTCCCAAGCACTGAGGATGTCATCTAGATAGGGGACGAAACGTTTGCAACAAAAATTTCCAGCTCGACAAACAGAACCACAACAATAAATACTAAAAAAGAAAAAAGCACACCTGTCCAAGTTTCCAAGATCATAAGGACATAAGACAGAGGAGCAGAAATTCGCCATTCAGTCCGTCCGGTCTGCGCTGCCATTCAATCATGGCTGATAGATTTTTCAACCCATTCTCCCACATTCTGCCTCTAACCTTTGATTCCCTTGGCAATCAAAAACTTATCTATCTTTGTTTTAAATGTACTCAATGATCTGGCCTCCACAGCCTTCAGTGGCAATGAATTCCATAGATTCACCACTCTCTGGCTGAAGACGTTACACCTTATCTCCTTTCTAAAGGGTCTTCCTTTTATTCTAAGGCTGTGCCCTTCGGTCCTAGTCTCTCATGCCAAAGGTAACATCTTTCCAACGTCCGCTCTGTCCAGGCCATTCACTATTCTGTAAACTTTAATCAGATTTCCTCTCATCCTTTAAACTCCATTGAATATAGTCCCAGAGTTCTCAAACATCACTTATATGTTAAGCTTTTCATTTCTGGGTTCATTCTCATGAACGTCTTCTGGACCCGCTCAAGGGCCAGTACATCCTCCCTGAGGTATGGGACCCAAAATTGTTCACAATACTCTAATTCCAGTCTGAACAGAGCTTTATAAAGCCTCAGAAATATATCCCTGCTTTTATATTCTAGTCCTCTCGAGATGAATGACAACATCGCATTTGCTTTCCAAACCACCGACTCAACCTGTAAGTTTACCTTCAGAAAAACCTGGACTAGGACTCCCAAGTCCCTTTGCACTTCAGATTGCTGAATTTTCTCCCCATTTAGAAGGTATTCTATGCCTCTTTTCTTCCTATCCAAGTTCATAACCTCACACTTTTCCATGTTATATTCCATCTGCCACTTCTTTGCCTACTCTCTTAACCTGTTTAAATCTTTCTGTAGCCTCCCCGCCTCCTCAATACTACTTGCCCCTCTACCTGTCTTTGTATCATCTGCAAACTTAGCCAGAATGCCCTCAGTTCCTTCATCCAGATCATTAATGTATAAAGTGAAATGTTGTGATCCCAACACTGACCCTTGTGGAACATCATTAGTCACTGGTTTTCATTATCATTGCTTGCTACTTATTAAATAATTTTGCCATCAAACCACTCAACAGGGTCACCAGGGTGTAAATCCACAGCTTGTTTAGGATACCGATAATGATCCTCACTAAACTAGATTGCCAATAACCAATGCCATTATCAGGCTTTGGAAATTAAATATTACTTTAAGTGCCCAAAACACTCAATACACACATGCATGAGCACTTCCACATGGATTAGTGTTCAAATGCATTATTGTTATCATATCCTCTGATTTATGTCAACTATCTCACTGTCTGTCTCCTCCATTCCCCCCTTCCTCCAGCTTTTACTATCACTTTAAATATGAGCTATCAGGACCAAGTAAAAAAGCTGAGAAAAGCTTCCGCAGGTATACGTGGTTCATGTATTTTATCTTTGTAATTGTGTATGTCTACTCTAACTCCAACTGATTACTCCTTCAAAACATTTCCCAAGTGGCATAAGTGATTTCTTGCACTGGAAGTGGTTCTCCAAATCTTTGTACTGATTGAGATACAGGTCACCCATAAAATCATTTCATCAAGACGGAGTGGTGGCTGTGTGCTTTCAGCATTTTCACTGTGTTATATGTGAACAGACCCTTTGGATAGCAATGGAGTTTATAAATTCAGCCTTTCCATTCAATTCCCTAGCATATTGAAATGAGACAAGACAAATTACATTAACTCAGCAGCAGTATGAACATTCATACCAAGTAGGCTCAATTTGCCATCGGGGCACTATTGCAGAAATCCCTTGAAATTTAACATGCTCCAAAGTGGGCTGTAGGTGTCACAAGCAATCTCACTGTATGTGAGATTGTACACAAGAGGTGAATATACATCGGCGTTCTGACAACAAAACTTGAATAGTAACTTTCACTCAGAGTCATGATTTGGATATGCCGATGTTGGACTGGGGTGTACAAAGTTAAAAATCACACAACACCAGGTTATAGTCCAGCAGGTTTAATTGGAAGCACACTAGCTTTCAGACCAAAGCTCCTTCATCAAGTGATAGTGGAGGGCTCGATCGTAACACAGAATTTATAGCAAAAATCTTCTCAAGGGCAACAAGGGATGAGCAATAAGTGCTGGTGTAGCCAGTGATTCCCACTTGCCCAAGTCCACAACATTGCAGCAACAATTATTAATTGTTTTATTGTCCCTTTTTGGAAAGATCAATTGCATTAGGGCTCATTACCTTCTGAGAATTCCAACCTGCGAATCTGGCCTGAATAATTCTTATAGGTTTTAATGCTAACAATGCTGTCTGCTAAATTTCTAGATCCTACAGTGGTATATGACCTGAGGTTTTAATTTAAAGACCTATTTTACTTAGCATGGCCATCTTTAGAGGCTTTTTACAAATGCTTGGATTCTGCTAGTCCAACGAAGCAAATGACCCACTTTATTGCAGTAGCAATCTCTGAACACTGATAAGCTTGCATTATGAGTAGCAACAGCAACAGATGACTGAATAGAAGAAGCTCTTTAATTGTACTGTAATTGAAGGATAAGTTAATAGTGAATAAAGGCTGTTCTTTTTTTTATTAATTTCTACTAATTTCATCATCTCACTATCTTTTAAGAATTATTCTTAAAATAGACTGAGAAAGCTATGAACAAAGCATCTTCAAAGGCTTAACATTAGCACAGATCATGAACCTCAAGGTATGGGGGCACTGATGAATAAGAGCTTCTGTAAATTTAAAATAATAGAAACACTCTAAGACACTCCATTGCCTTAAATGGGGGGAAACGAATACACATGGCCAGGTTCAATCAAGCTGACTATTAGTACATTAATTCACGAATTAGATTTCAATTACTAATTCAGGAGACACAAGGATCAATGTCAAATTGGGTATAAAACAAGGTTTCTAGTGTCATTTTTTTTGCATACTTCAAACATCCTGTGGCATGGGGAATGAGTTCCTGCCTTAGGCCAAGATTTAGAATGATCTTATTTTCAAGAACAGTATTCAGGCATTTTTGTCACGTGAAAACTGGAGATATCTTGTATTCCAACGTAGGATGTGATATGCTGTCTGGAAGCTGCTTTTGGATATTTAGTTTGATGCTTGACTCACATTTCTGTCTTTTGCTGGTTACTCAAGAAGGATTTAGATGAGTATATTGTTTCTACTTGATTATATGTAATGAAGTTTGACATTGTCCATTAATTCAGTAAATTAATATTGCCTTACGGTATATCTCTGCTGAATTTGAAACATCTGAAAACAGCTTGAAGTGATTAATTTGAGATTTTTAGTTAACTAAAATTGAAATAAATTATCTAAACAGCTTATTAAAACTCGCAAATTATACATTGGGCACAGGAAGTTAAGCCAATGGTTACCGTGGCAGATGATTCCATTATGCCAATGAGCCTCCGCCTAATGAATCAGTCTTCATGAGAATACTTCTGCCAGTCCTTCTCCTCCAAGCCCTTGCCCACTTTATGTAAAAGGGAGACTCAACATTACCTGTATTTTTCACCTCTCTGCCGTCCACAATCTCCGTTATGTCAACGACCCCGAGAAGATTATGTCCAACAAATCGAACAGTAGCAAAATTTCTTCTTCCACAGGTAATTTTTGATTGAATGTTTAAATGATTTCAGCAGTTTAGAGTCATAGAGACATAGAGAGGAACAGCACTGAAATAGACCCTTCGGTCCAACCCGTCTATACTGACCAGATCTCCCAACCCAATTTATTCCCACCTGCCAGCACCCCGCCCATATACCTCCAAACCCTTCCTACTCATATACCCATCCAGATATTGCAAATATTGCAATTGTACCAGCCTCCACCACTTCCTCTGGCAGATCCTTCCATTCACGTACATAGCCTCTGCTTGAAAAAAATTGCCCCTTAGATCTCTTATATCTTTCCCCTCTCACCCTAAATCTATGCTCTCTAGTTCTGGACACCCCCATGCCAGAGAAGAGACTTTGTCTATTTACCCTATCCACGCCCCTCATAATTCTATAAACCTATAAAAGGTCACCCCTCAGCCTCCGATGCTCCAGGGAAAACAGCCCAAGCCTATTCAAACTCTGCCTATAGCTCAAATCCTCCAACCCTGGCAACATCCTTGTAAATCTTTTCTGAACCCTTTCATGTTTCACAATGTCCTCCCGATAAGAAGGAGACCAGAATGACACACAATATTTCAAAAGTGGCCTAACCAATGTCCTGTACAGTTGCAACATGACCTTCCAATTCCTGTACTCAATACTCTGACCAATAAAGAAAAGCATACCAAACACTTTCTTCACTATCCTATCTACCTGCAACTCCACTTTCAAGGAGCTATGAACCTGTATTCCAAAGTCTCTTTGTTCAACAACACTCCCTAGGACCTTACCATTAAGTGTATAAGTCCTGCTCAGATTTGCCTTTCCAAAATACAGCACCTTACATCTGCCTGAATTAAACTCCATCTGCCACTCCTCAGCCCATCTGATCAAGATCCCGTTGTAATCTGAGGTAACCTCCTTCACTGTCCACTACACCTCCAATTTTGGTGTCATCTGCAAACTTACTAACTATACCTCTTAAGTTCACATCCAAATCATTTATATAAATGACAAAAAGTAGTGGGCACAGCACCAATCCTTGTAACACTCCATTGGTCACAGGCCTCTAGTCTGAGAACAACCCTCCACCACCACCCTCTGTCTTCTTACCTTTGAGCCAGTTCTGTATCCAAATGGCTAGTTCTCCCTGTATTCAATGAGCTCTAACCTTGCTAACCATGAGGAACATTGTCAAACGCCTTCCTGAAGTCCATATAGATCATTTCTACCGCTCTGCCCTCATCAATCCTCTTTATTACTTCTTCAAAATACTCAATCAAGTTTGTGAGACTTGATTTCCCATGCACAAAGCCATGTTGACTATCCCTAATCAGTCCTTGCCTTTGCAAATACATGTGCATCCTGTCCCTCAGGGTTCCCTCCAAAAACTTGTCCACCACCGAGGTCAGGCTCACTGGTCTATAGTTCCCTGGCTTGTCCTTACCACCTTTCTTAGACAAACGCACCATATTAGCCAACCTCCAGTCTTCCGGCACCTTGCCTATGACTATTGATGATACAAATATCTCAGCAAGGGGCCCAGCAATCACTTCCCTAGCTTCCCACAGAGTTCTAGGGTACACCTGATCAGGTCCTAGGGATTTATCCACTTTTATGTGTTTCAAGACACCCAGCACTTCCTGCTCTGAAAAATGGATATTTTGCAAGATGTCACCATCTATTTCCCTACAGTCTATATCTTCCATGTCATTTTCCACAGTAAATACTGATGCACAATACTCGTTTAGTATCTCCCCCATCTCCTACGGCTCTACACAAAGGCTGCCTTACTGATCTTTGAGGGGCCCTATTCTCTCCCTAGTTACCCTTTTGTCCTTAATGTATTTGTAAAAACCCTCTGGATTCTCCTTAACTCTATTTGCCAAAGCTATCTCATGTTCCCTTTTTGCCCTCCTGATTTCCCTCTGAAGTATACTCCTACTGCCTTTATACTCTTCTAAGGATTCACTTGATCTATCCTGTCTATACCTGACATATGCTTCCTTCTTTTTCTTAACCGACCTCTCAATTTCTTTAGTCATCCAGCATTCCCTACACTTACCAGTCTTTCCTTTCACCCTAACAGGAATAAATGGTCTCTGCACTCTCGTTATCTTATTTCTTCCCATTTTCCAGCCGTCCTTTTACCTGCAAACATCTGCCCTAATCAGTTTTTGAAATTTCTTGCCTAATACTGTCAAAATTAGCCTTCCTCCAATTTAGAACTTCAGGAACTTGTTCACAAATAGTGCCATTCCTGTTATCATAGCTGATAAAAAAAACATTGGTAGTGTAGTCACTATCGTATGTAAACAAATATAATTGGCATGAAACAGAATCACAGAAATCACAAGTGCGTAACTCAGTCTCATAGATCTGCTTTTTGTAGTTTGTAAAATGATAACTGGCAGACACTTTTATATTCTTTTCCAAAAAATGCCTTGAGATAATTTCTACCTACCTAAAATGGCAGAGCCTCAGTTCAGAATACCATCTGTAAGACAGTTCCTCTGACGAAACAGCATTCCCAGAGTACAACACTGAAATGTCAGTCTACATTATATGTCAAATGTATTGAAGTTTTGGCATAGGGCTTGAATCCACAAATGTCTGACTCAGAGACAAGACTGAGAGCTACTGACTGAGCCAAAGTACACAGAGAGGCAAAAGGATGGAAATTTATTCTGGCTCTACCCTCAAATTTAAATAAACTGGACAGTTCCTGTTTTCTTGCTGAAACTTTTAAAAATATCTGCTGTGTGCTGATTTTGTTTACAGATATTAAAGATAAAACCTACATTTTTGTAGCAATTTCACAACTGCTGAACAACCAAAACTGCTTCACAGCCAATTAAATACTTCTATTGCAATTCAATACTTAAAAGGGCATTCACTATTATCAGATGGGGATATGTGGCAGAAAATTTGCATACAGCAAGGTTCACAACAACAAAAAAATGAGCTAACTGTCCAGTTAGTCTGTTTATCACGTTCCTCTTTGAAGAATTCTAGTTTTCTTTGAAAAGCACCCCATGAGATCTTTTACATCTACCTAAGAAGGATGATGGAGCTATGGGTGCTATTTCCTCTGAAAGCACATTAAATGTGCTTTCCCAATGTGCTTTCCCAAAATATCACACTCAAAGGTGTCCCATGAGGTAATGTACTTAACTGTCAGTTAAAGGTATAGCAAATAATTACAATGTCCTGGTAAATACTGTGTCTGAGCAAACTAGTTCAAGACTAACAAATGCCTAATGGCTTTTATGTTGCTGGTAAGACTTTTTTATTTACAATTTGTAGCACAATTTGAAGTATCTCATTAAATGTACTATAACTGAAATAGCTGAATCTTCCATGAAATTGTGATATCCTGAATGAGTCACAGCTGCCTGTGTGCAGTCACCATTACCTGCAGCATCCAAAGTATGGTGTTATGGCTTGAATTGTAAATCGTATTTGGTAAACATTTAAGCAGTTTAAAGTGACTATTATTTATATAGAATGAAAACTAATTTTCAATTGTTATATTAATGCTTCTTTTCAGCGCCACACATGAGCTAATAGTTAATGGGAATTTTCCATTTCAACAGTCTCAGTTACAGAAGTAACCTTATTGGAGTGTATTCAACCTTTGTAATTTTCCCATTGTCAGTGTCATACCACTAAGGTCCATAATGTCTAGATTTTGGCTTGCTGTATAATGAGTGCTATCTCATGCAAGGCAGAAACATGAATAAATGGCTTTAAACCTATCTGAGCATGCTATTGTTTGTCTCAGAGCTATCAAATGTGATGTGCAGACAGCTCAGGGCAAACATTTACAAATTACTGATCCAAGCAGAACTCCAAAATACCAAATTATTCCACACCCATTTATTTTTCTGACCAAGTTTAGCATTTAAATATAAAATCCTGAATGCTGTTGATTTGCCTGTTTGTTAAGTCTCAACCCAAAGGACCATTATTCTCCTATAAAAACCCTCACAATAAACGCTTATTCTCTGTCCTCATGTCTTTTTTTTTATATTTGCTCATGGAATGTGCATCTCGCTGGTTCGGTCAGCATTTATTGCTCATCCCTAAGAACCCTTGAAGAAGGTGATGGTGAGCTGCCTTGTTGAACCACTGCAATCCTTGGAGTGTCGGACCATCCACAGTACTGTAAGGACAGAAGTTCCTGGATTTTGACCCAGCAGCAGCGAAGGAACAGCAATCTGAGGCAGACCACCAGGATGGTCTGTGGCTCGAAGGGGAACTTGCAGGTGGTGATATTTTGATATATCGACTGCCGTTTTCCTTTTATGTAGAAGAGTTTGCGAAGATGTTGGAAGATGTTATCAAAAAAGCTTTGGAAAGTTACTTCAGTGCATCTTTCAGATGGTACACATCTTTGCACTGTACGTCAATGGTGGAGTGAGTGCAATGTTGAAGATAGAGGATGAGGTGTGTGTCAAGCAGGCTGCTTTATCCTGGATGGTGTTGAGCATCTTGAGTATTGCTGGAGCTACAGGTATTGAGTATTGCATCACACTCCTGACTTACGGCTTATAGATGGTGGGCAGACATTTGGGAATTAACAGATGAGTTACTTTCCAGATTTCCAAGCCTCTAACCAGTTCTTGTAACCACTGTATTTTTAATGGCTAATCCAGTTCAGCTTCTGGTCAATGAAATTTGAATTCACAGTTATGCTGAAAGAAATTGCATGACAAAATTCTGCATCTTAAGCAAAGCTTTTAATGTATAAGAATTAAGCAAAGCAGGAATTATTAATTTTATTCTGTATTTCATAAGCTGGCAATATTTAAGCCCAAAAGTCTCAATGCAATGCTGACTGTTTTAGACTTATTTTCACCTATGCATTATTTTATATGTTAGGAGACCTTGGGTGTTAATTCTTCTATTCCTTCTGAGACCACTAAGTATGCCACAGCTCATCAGAATTCACTTCAATTTCTCCTCAGAGTTTAATTATTCTCCAATTATGGGACTTGGTAGAGATTCTTCCATCTGTTTTTGGCTACGTAGCCACTCAACATTCCTTCAAAAGCTCAAGATTGTGAACTTCTCAGCTCAAGCATGATCTCACTATATTTGTGCCCAGTGATTTAAAAATCAGGAACACTCTTGGTTCCTAGTGCCCTCCAAGGTCCTTGTCCTAGTTTCAGGCAGACATAGACTGCTTTCTCTGTCTGCTGCCACAGTTCCTTTATAGTTCATGCTCAATAAAATGTGACTCCTGTCACTTTAAGCTGAGCAAGGTGAAAATTACCTGTGAGGTTTGGGTGGGTGTGTAAAAACCTGTGACCTGAAAATGAATTTGAGGTGAACAGGTACTCTGTGGACATTATAGTCTCAATTCTTCAGCATATGCTCACCACTAGTAAGAGGTTCTTCAAAAATTTGTAGAATTTTTTAAAAAGGCATGAAATTCTAGTCAGAATTGAGAAGTGTTGGTTTCTGAAGACTTGGACCTGTTCCACATCATTTTAGCCTCTACGGTTTAAGAGTATCTCGCAAAATTCCATTGATTCTGCCTGCTCTGTCCAGTTCTCTGCCAGGAAGCTGAAGTTTTGTTTGTTTCAACCAAGTGATTTTCTTTCTGAATACAACAATAATCATTTCAATGTCAAATTTGAAATTAATTGGTTGACCATTAACCAGTAGGATCTGTGTCATATCTTGTTCAGATGAATTACCTATTGCCCCTTAGAAAGGTTGATTTGTATTTACTAAAGGTGGTCTATAATAGTAGGTGGAAATAGAATGCTAGGTATTCTAATAAAAGCATGTCTTTGCATCCTGTGCTTTTTTCAAAGGTGCTTGCTGTCAGGTTTTGTCTTCTTTCTGAATATAAGCATCGCTGGTTACATGGTTCATTGGTTATTTTTTGGCTCCTGCACATTCTCTGGAAATGTCACAGATTCTTAAAAAAGTTGAATAGCATGTTAAAGCTGGACATTGTTTCTGTTTATGTGCTTTTTTCAAACCTCCAAATTAAGCTGAGTAACTTTGAGCTTTAAGGGATTTAAAGATGTTTTGTGTTAGTCTATCATGTTTTTGTACCTTAGAAATTTGTCAAAGTCTGATGAACCTCTTGAACTAGGTTCACTTTCTATTCAGATCATTCCTTTGTCCTGAATTCATATTTCAGCTCATACCACTATCTGGATAACTCTCTTCAATGTGCGATCCTTTTTTGATTGTTAAATAGCCGAAGATTTTCTGATGACACTTCTGTCTCAAATTAGTATTAATCGTCATTATTCCAAACTTCCAACAATGTCTAAAGACCATTATTAAACTTGATAATTGATTCTTCAGGAGTAATCTCTCTTTCCATTGTCATTGCATTTAACTGCAGTTGTTTGTCTCATATACCAAAGCGAACTAGCTGCCATGTTGCATTCAACAGGACAACATTCAGGCTTGCATTGTTAAGTGGCAAAAATGTAATTGAACCATCCACTGTGGCCACCAGAGCAGGTTACGATTAGACTCCCTACAGTATGGAAACAGGCCGGTCGGCCCAACAAGTCCATAATGACCTCCAAAGAGTAACCCACCCAGACCTATTCCCCTATCTAATATTTACCCCTGACTAATGGACCTAACACTGCAGGAAATTTAGCATGGCCAAACCACCTGGTCTGACATCTTTGGAATGTGGGAGGAAACCGGAGCACCCGGAGGAAACCCATGCAGACACGGGGAAAATGTGCAAATTCCACAAAGACCTGAGGCAGGAATCAAACCTGGGTCCCTGGTGTTGTGAGGCAGCAGTGCTAACCACTGAGCCACCGTGCAGCCTACATTCTCCTCCAAGTGGCTCACTTCCGCACGATTCACAAGTGACAAGTCAAGAATATGATGAAATATTCAACATTTGCCAGCTTAATTAGCACTCAATCCACCACTTTAAACATTCATTCATTGCCTCCACTGTTGACACATGGTGTTCGAAGTGTTTACCATCTATAAGGTGTACTGTAGCAACTCTTCAAGGCTTCTTTCATAGCATCTCCCAAAACATGACAGCTAAAGTCCAGACGGACAAGGACAGCAGATGTATGGAAACACTATCACTTTCAAGTTTCCACATTTTCCTGCCTTGACATTTGTTCCTTCATCTGAATCATGCAGCTCCCTGAGTAATTTCTATAGGTGTACCTTTGTTACATGGATTATGGCTCTTCCTGAAGACTTGCTCTGCACCAGCTTTTCAATCGCAATTTTGATGTGATGCCCGTATCTCATGGATCAATATAAATGTTCCTGAGAATTATCTTCAAGTTGACTTTGGAAAAGTTTCCTGAAGAAGAGTTTATGCCCGAAACGTCAATTCTCTTGTTCCCTGGATGGTGCCTGACCTGCTGCGCTTTTCCAGCAACACATTTTCAGCTCTGATCTCCAGCATCTGCAGACCTCACTTTCTCCTCAAAGATTTCAACCTACTGCGAATCCTCTTACAAGGATGCCTTCCTTGAAGAAGCTCTCTTTCTCCCTCTACAAAGATTTCAGTGAGTCCCTCTCTCACTGCACCCCCCAGGTCATCTCCTCTGCACAGAAGCTCTTCAGCCACATTCTCAAACATTCCTGAAGAAGGGCTTATGCCGGAAACGTCGATTCTCCTGTTCCCTGGATGCTGCCTGACCTGCTGCGCTTTTCCAGCAACACATTTTCAGCTTTGGAAAAGAGATGTCCCATTGAGTTTTTGAATTGGATAAACACTAATATAATACATTTTTCCTATTTTTAGGTCAAAAATTTATCATATTTTCTTGGGAAGAATCATTTCAATATTAATTATAATCAACGTTGTAATGGGCAAAATTTCAAACAGGAACCTGTATCTGGACCTCCTGTGCCTGTAAAACTCAATGAGAAAGCAGGGACAGTATTTGAAAGCAGGCTGTATAAATCTAAATTTGCTGCCAGGAAATGTTATTCATTAAGTTATAAATGAAAACTCTGTGCATTATTTAAATATGCACATTTTTACTATAATTTATTTAACTTTTATGGAACCTTGTATTTGACACATTTTCTCATCAGTTCTGCATTCATTTTTTATCCTTGACACGAGTAACTGATTATTTCATTTTCTAAAAAAAGTAGAAAATTCATGCTGTGAAATGGCTTTGAGCCCAAATTTTTCCGTTTCTGGAGAGCTCTGGTGCAGAACGTGATTTTTTTTATCCTTTGAGTACTTGTCTGCTCACTAAATACCTACAGAAAGTAGGTGCCAGCACTATATAAACAACATTTGTTCCCTACAAGTTTTACTAATATCATATTTGGGCATGTCACTTTGACAAAACATTCCAATTAAGTGTGTTATAGATGGTAGTTTTTGTACATCTTTCTTTGCTCAGAAGTATTGGAAATGTCAATATTGTTCCTGATTGCCACATAGGGTAAATTTTATGGGAATTTCAATCCAGATACAGAGGGCAAAATTTTACCTAGGCCTGTGAAGACAAGAATACACGTGAGTGCAACAGTAAAATGACGTAGGCCCATGATAGGCAGGCTGCAAATCCTCTTCTTTCTGATTACCGTGGGAGATCGATGGCAAACTTAACAGAGTCAGGCACAAAGAATCATGGTTTCAGGGTTCCCCCAGCCAGCCAAGAAAGGACTTTCATTCAAACTATGTGCAGATTCGGTGCAACCTCCATAGCACTTTATGCAGGTGCGTGTGTGAGGTTTCCAGGAAGCTGCCATGATTCAAACTTCTTTTAAAGTCCCAATTTCCTTCAGCTTTGCAAAGTCTCAAGTGACTGCAGCACCTGGCTCCACTGAAATCATGGCTTCCAACCCCTCTGCTTCACTTTGGTACGAGTAACAAAAAGATGGGGTACTGGGCTAATGGTCGGATACTTGGCAGTGTGGATGAGCAGAGGGATCTTGGTGTCCATGTACACAGATCTCTGAAAGTTGCCACCCAGGTAAATAGTGCGGTGAAGAAGGCATATGGCGTACTGGCTTTTATTGGTAGAGGAATTGAGTTCCGGAATCCTGAGGTCATGTTGCAGTTGTATAAGACTCTGGTGCAGCCGCATCTGGAATATTGTGTGCAGTTTTGGTCGCCATACTATAGGAAGGATGTGGAGGCACTGGAACGGGGGCAGAGGAGGTTTACCAGGATGTTGCCTGGTATGGTAGAAAGATCGTATGAGGAAAGGCTGAGGCACTTGGGGCTGTTTTCATTGGAGAAAACAAGGTTTGGGGGTGACTTGATAGAGGTGTAAGCAGTGGTGGACTCTCCTTCATTATGGGCATTTAAACGTGCATTGGATAGGCATATGGAGGATAGTGGGCTAGTGTAGGTTAGGTGGGCTTGGATCGGCGCAACATCGAGGGCCAAAGGGCCTGTACTGCGCTGTATTTTTCTATATTCTATGTTCTATGTTCTGCTCAATCCCAACAAACAGGTAGCAGGACATGAATGAAAACTGCCTTGTCAATACAAGGGCTACCATTGATCAGGACATCTCCCACTTCTGGCAGAAGATTGTCAGCCTGAAACATTAACTTTGTTTCTCTCTCCACAGATCCTGCCAAACTGCTGAACATTTTCAGCATTTCCCAGAGAGCTGAGCTCATGCTGGGAGCATAGTTCTAAAGACTAGCCCTCAAGCAGAAAGAGTGTTGAAATTACAAGTCTGAAGAGGAAAGAATGAATTTTCTGGATGAATGCCACTAGGTTTTTGCCCCTGAGTTGTAGACATTTCAACCAAGAGGATTAAAGTCTTCCAATCAACTCTACCAAGATTTTTCATAATTGTATTTGCTCCAATTATGTCTCCCCTCAGTCTGCTCTATTCTAAAGAAAACAAACCTAGCCTATCCAATCTCTCCTTCAGCTAAATTTCTCCAATCCAGGTAACATCCTCATGAGGTTTCCCTGTACCCTCTCATACAATCACATTTTTCCTATAATGCGCTGACAAGAACACAGTGTTCCAGTGTTTTATATATTTCCAACATAACCTACCAGCCTTTATATCCTATATCATGTTGAATAAAGGCAAGTATCCTATTGTGCTGTTTTCACTACCTACCTTCAGGCACCTATAGATATTAATTCCAATGTTCCCCCGTCCCTCCACACTTCCCAATACCCTACTACTTATTGTGTATTTTAATCTTCCTTAAGAGCAATCCCTCACATTTCTCTGGCTGAGCTCCATTAGCTACTGTTCCACCCATTTAACTAGATATTGTGATACTTTCACTGAATGTGGCCAGCCCTAATTGCCCTTTAGAAGGTAGTAATGAGGTGTTCTCTTGAACCACTTCTACATGTGTATGTATACCACAAGTGTGATCAGGATGGGTATTTCTGAACATTGAGCAACAGTGAAGAAACAGTGATATAATCCCAAGACAGAATGGTGTGTGACTTGGAAGGAACTTGCAAGTGGAGGTGGAGTTTCCATGTATTTGCTGTACCTGTCCTTCTAGATGGTAGAGGGGCTGTCAGAGAGTCCTTGGCTGCAGTGCATTTTGTAGATTGCATATAGTGCTGCCACATTGCACCTTTGGTGGAAGGACTGAATTTTGATTGTATCAAATGTGGTTTCGATCAATAGACAGCTTTATCCTGGATGGTATTGAACTTCTTGAGTATTGTTGGACATTCATCCAAGCAAATGGGGAATATTCCATCACAATCTTCACTTTTGTCTTGTAAATGATGGGGAGGCTTTGGGGGTTCAGGAGGTGAGTTAATCACGACAGAGTTCCCATCTGCAGTGATTAGATTCTCTCAGAGTTGGTCATTGCCTGGTATTTGGGTGGCACAATGTTACTTGTCATTTTTTTATCATTCATTCATGGGATGAAAGCATCACTGTCTGGGCCAGCATTTATTGCCCATACTAAAGGGTAGTCAGGAGTCAACCAAGTTGCTGTGGATCTGGAGTCACATGTAGACCTGACCAAGTAAAGATTGCAGATTTTCTTCTCTAAAGGACACGAGTGAACTAGATGGGGTTTTCCAATAATGGATACATGCTCATCACTAGACTCTTAATTCCAGATTGTTGTTCAATTCAAATTCCACCATCCACCATGGTAGGATTTGAACCCAGATCACTATTTGGGTCTCTGGATTAACAGCCCAGCGAAAATGTCACCAGACCATTGCTTCCTATCAGCCCAGCCTTGAATGTTGTTCAGATTTTGCTGCATTTGGGCACTAGGACAGCAGTGGTCAGTGCTCACATCAAAAGTAATTATTGGTTTATTTGTACAGACAGAATGGGGATGTTTGAAGTCCCTTCTTTAAGATTGGTGTCATGATTTGGAGATGCCAGTGCTGGACTGGGATGTACAAAGTTAAATATCACATAACACCAGGTTATAGTCCAACAGGCTTATTTGGAAGCACTAGATTTCAGAGCACTGCTCCTTCATCACCCGAAAGCTAGTGCTTCCAAATAAACCTGTTGACTATAACATGGTGTTGTATGATTTTTAACTTAAGAATGGTGGGCCATGAGGCAGCTGACACCAACATCAACTGCACTCAGGAAAATCATGACTCTGTGACATAACAAATGACCCTTAAAGGCCACAGGAACAGGGTTAGATTTTGAAATATGACAGAAACAAGATAAGAAGGACTGCTTCTCCCAATCCAATAACTCAAGAGTAGCCACTGAATTTCCAAACAGTTCTCCATCCTCCAGTTACCCTCATTACCCCTGCTAATCCATTTCCTGATCAATCCTACTGTCCATCCTGCCTATGTCTACCTTCCAATTCAATTGCCCTCCATTCCTGTTATTCCCATTACTGCTCACCTTCATTCTTATTTCCTTTGTTCACATTATAGAATCATAGAATGGCTACAGCACAGGAGGAGGCCATTTGGCTGATCCAATCTGTGTGGGCTCATTGGAGCAGGAGAACAGTGGCGGCATGGGGGCTCAGTGGTTAGCACTGCTGCCTCACAGCACCCGGGTTTGATTGCAGCCTCAGGCAACTGTCTATGTGAAGTTTGCACATTCTCCATGTGTCTGTGCTGGTGTCCTCTGGGTGTTCCGGTTTCCTCACACAATCCAAATATGCGCAGGGCAGGTGAATTGGCCATGCTAAATTGTCCATTGTGTTAGATGCATTAGTCAGGGGTAAATATAGGGTAGGGGAATGGGTCCAGGTGGGTTACTCTTTGGAGGGTCAGTGTGGATTTGTTGGGCCAAAGGGCCTGTTTCCATACTGTAGGCAATCTAATCAGACTGGGAGCAGCTGTCGGCAATTCGGCACCTCAGACCTATTCTGCCAGTGCACACCAAGTCCCAGTCCCTAACTTTTCCCATGAAATCATTGTCGTTCAAATAATTATCCCATTCTTTTTCTGAACTACTGTCTCCATTGGAATCTTAGGCAGGGGCATTCCAGAACCGAACCATGCACTGAATCAAGTTTTCCCTCATGGCATCTGGCTGCCTAACTAAAAACCACTGCTGGTATTGCAGGCTAATCTTCCATTCACCCTACCCAGGCAAGCAGCTAACTAATGCAATAATAATGAGTACACTTCCGTCATTATGATACATGCACAGGAATCATCAGAAATGTGTGCACAGAAATTTGCAATCAGCAGAGAGCTTACTAATAATACAGCTCGAGGAAAATATTGACAGCTTTCCGAATAACCTGCCTTGACAAAGATACAGAGACTTCCTAAAAAATATAAGTAAACTAACACCCAGCGAAGCTATTGATGTCACTGTCGTAAGAAGAGTAGGCTGGAAAGAGTTAACAAGCATGGCAAAACAGGAAGTTATGCCATTCTTTCAGGTATTTCTGAAAAGGATCTCCAACCATGAAACCCTTTCAGTAAAGGGTTCCACTTTAGTTGAAATCATTCTGAAAATATATTGAAAATATATCAGACGTGGTTCTACCAATTTGAAATTAGACAGTCAAAGAGTAGCATTTGTCTTTCATTGTGGAGAATGAGTACATGAAAGGAAGGACCATACAAAATACTTGAACTGAAATGTATTACTATCACGTTACCATTCTACAATCTGACTGTACAAAGTTAATATTTACAGTGCCAAGAAAAGTTGCAAAATAAAGTTAAAAAATGTCAGTAAGCCCTCCAGATTTGGTATTCAGAAAAATCTTGATTACTTTAAATAAGGGACATTTCCTGAGTTTTAAATTTAGCTTCTCCTGTGATTAAAAGCATGGAGAAATGTAAAACTACAAGGCTGGTTTCCCAATGTTTTGATGCATCTACATTCCCCTGAGACCGGTGGATGACAAATTTAATTCGGATGTCTAGCGTTTTACACTCTGCAGGCAGTGGTAAAAGGGAGGCCTAATCAAGATATGGCTTCCTTTGTGTGGAGGTTTTTGAAAGGAGGGTTGCCGCAGAAGGACGGGGAGGGGGGATGTCGGAACTCCAGCTGCAGCCAATTACCACATAAGTACAGACTAAACAACTTGCTACCATTCCATCCTTGCCGCTCCACTGAGATCATGAAAGATACAGATCTCCTACAAATGGGAGTGTGAAATAGATTTATGCCAGGGTAGCATCTCAGCCAATCATCCTGCTGTTCCACATAATTGGACATGGCATCCTTTATATCAGATTGGCCTTCAAACAAAGCCTCAGCCAGACGAAATGTTTATTATACTGTCAAGAAGCTTCAAACTGTTTAAGAACATGCTTATTCATCATTTTAAAAGGTTATTTATTTAAAAATAAATAACCAAATGTTAGGGCAACTGCTGTATTTCAAAGAATCTTATCCATTTGTGACGTACAGGCTTCAGCCCTTAGGCCTTAATAGAAATATTGCATCCTAATTTGGAAATAATATATCATTATTATTAAGATTCCAAACAAAGTGGAAACAGATCGGTGTCTTTGCGTTGTTACCTGACCCTTCCCCCAACTCTAATACTGAATCCATCGCCTAAGAGGTGAGGCATTATCCAAAGTTCCTGCACTTTAAAGACTTCTCCGTATTTTTAATGGCAGTTTGTTTACTTGAGTTAACACTGCTTAAATACTTTGATGTATGTTAATAGCGAGGCTGGTGAGTGAATGGCTTGTGACAGGTGGGGGATTAGAAATCAGAAACCTACTGACTCAAATGCTCAGAGAATGAGTCGACAAACAGGACATTATAGTGAAGCTACTCATCCTGAAGACTTTATCTTTCAACAAAGTGCTGTTGTACAAATAAACCTAAGTTCGACCAGCACCTCCGTAACTTGTTGCTTGTGATGCAGACGTATGTATTCAAGTGTCCTGAAACACAAAAAAAGTTGCTGCAATTCATTGATGTATTGCTTTGGTATATGAATGCATGTTGCTCAATTAAAACAAAATTTGTCTATATGGAGTCCCTTGAGCTTGCTGTGAGAAACAGCACTAGGCTTGAGAAGAAATATTTTGATGTTTGGATGTAATTCTGAAATGTCTTTTTCCTTGAGGTTAGCACTTCAGACTTCTAAATGTGACTTAATATATAGCAGCATGAACTCTAGCAGTGTCAAGGCTTCCAGGTCATACAGCAGTCGTTTGAGACCCTAACAGGGCTAAAGGTCAAACTGCCATTTCCACATAACGTCTAGGGTTATCAATGTGAACACGTTGCCCGAAGGCCATTTTTATGGGGCTACTTCAACCGGTTTTCTTTGTGGGAAGCCTCTCCATAAAAGGAAACAATGCAATTTGTTGATTGCCAACACACTCAAGCTTTGTAATCACTCTTATCAAGATAAATTATGAAATGTAATCTTTAGAAAATGCTGCAGTGTGTGTAACAGTCTAAAATTAGTCCCTTTGAGAAACTCCAGATCTCAACGATATAAAATAATTGGGAAGGGGATGATTAAAAGTTAGCAGATGTCTGTAAGTGCTTGCCCTCAGTAAGAGAGCACTAAACGTTTGGGGATGTCTGTCAGCATACTGGGTGGTTCAGGCTGATTCTACCTTTAACTTCATTCCCCAACAATTAAGTTACAACAACTCCAGCTATAATTCAAAATATCTGCGAGAAGGGTTCTTGTTTTTGTTGTGAATATATAGTACCAGCTAGAACACCAGCAGAAAAACAAATGGCCACTTTAAACTGAATATTAAGAAAGCCAAGTGTGAGGAAGCCTCAATGTCTAAAATCCAACTGCTACTCAATTATAAACATTCAGCTAATGGTCCATCAGATCTAGGCCAATGTGACATTACAATGGAAAGCAAAATTGCCTGATCAAAGTCACATCTTATGTGACTGAGACAAAGGTAAACTTTTCCTCATCATCCTTCTCAACCTGTCTGCAGCTTCTTGACACCAATGATCCCACCATCCTCTTCTAATACCTACCTCAGGTTGACCAGCTTGGCATGATTGCTCTCATCAAGTTCCTGTCTTATCAATCTGTGGTCAGGGTATCACTTGGTTAGAAAGAGCACTTGGGGGCTCTTGTGACACAGCTGTGGTGTCCCTATACCTGGACCAGATCTAAGACCCACTTGGTCCAGAGATGTACAGTCTCTGAACAGGTTGATTAGGAAATTATCAAGAAGCAGGTTCTTGTGGATGCAATTGTAGTGTCCCTATCTCTCAACTCTCACCTCCTTCAGAGGTGTGCTGTAATTTGTCTGAACTTGTTTAAAAAAAATTAATTGAGGCTGCTCCTCCTGCTCCCTCACTATTATCTTTGGTGATCCCCATGGTTGAATCATTGGTCCTCAGTGACATGTTGCCCTTTGGTAATATCATTAAAAACACAACATTATTTTTCACATGTGCTCAGACAACACTCAACTAAATGATCAGGTTTATCTAATATCCAGTAGGGCATGATTAGACATTTCCTTCAATTAAATAATGAGGACAGTGAAGTAGTTGGGAAAGTATTAAAATCACTGGACTGGTAAAATAAGGGTCCAAGATAATGCTTCCCTACAGGGCTTCGAATCCCACCATGGTAGCAAGTTAAATTTTAATATAATTAATAAATCTGGAATTGAAAGCTGCTCATCAGTGATGGTGACCATGAACCTACCATCGATTTTTGTAAAAATGCATCTGATTCTCTGATGTGATTTAGGGAAGAAGATCACCCATCCTTACCTGGTCTAACCACATGTAACTGCAGAACCAATAATGGGATTGACAGGTAACTGCCTTTTGAAGTGCTTGCCATTCAGTTAAAAAGCATTTAAGGATTAGCAACCTAAGCTGGTCTTCTCAATGAAGGAATAATTAATCATTTTTGGTTCCACACCAAACTACATTCATTTGTCACCAATGGCATCCTTCTCCGTGGTAACTGTCTGCAATGAAACCATAGTCTTGATATTACCCTTAACCCTATCATAAGCTTTTGATCACATATTCACACAATTACTAAGAGCTTCTACTAAGAGTCACCATCATCACTCTCTGTTCTTGCTAATGGCTTGATGAGAGTAAGATGAAAAGTTTCAACAAAATATGTCCTTTTTTAAGCAGTACTCAAATTCTGTACCACGAAATGACTATTTGTAATATAAGCTATTTTATCGAGTTTTTGGATGTCGAACTTCGTATTGCTTTATGTAATTTGATGTCATATCATGTTTTAAAATGTTCTTGTGAAGCACTTTAGTAAGTTTTATGACATGAAAGGTTCTATATAAATATTTGATTGTTATTGGTTTCCTAGGCTGTAAAGTGACTAGAACATGCTGAGGCAGCGAAAGAAGTTATATAAACACAAGGCTGTCTTTCTTCTTTCTTTGCAAACTGGAGACTCAGATCTGGAGTCCTGCACAATGTTTTGTTTCACTTTCAGTTAACCAATGTTTCCAATAATACTTTACTCAGGATTACAGATACAAATCAGAAGAACAATTAAAAATGTCTGCAATGCTCACAAAGATTGCATAAAAGAAGAAAGAAGATGTTAGGGAGAATGTGATGATGAAAAGATTGCGATGATTGGAAGAGGGATAAAATAGATAACAGGAAACACCACAAGAAAAAGGGGAGATAGATATAAAATAAAAAGACAGAGGAAATAAGAAATTAGGAAAAGGATGAGAGAAAAGGGAAGCAGAAGGAAAGAGATGAAAAATTCCAATCGTGTGAGGAAAAGCTAGGTAAAATGTTCTTTTCTTCAGATGAATTATAGAGGCTTGATGGGACATGACTGAAAGACATCAAGAATACATAACAAGATGAATCCTCAAGAAAATGTTCTAGAGAAACTATGTGAACAGTTGTCGTGGCAATTCAAGTCACGTGAGGTCATGCCAGTCAATAAATGAAGGCATGATGGAAAATCCTGCAAAATCCAGGGTCGCAGTTGCAAAACAGGAAATGGGAAGCTGGCAGTATTTATAATTGTGGGATAATGAGCATGGTGTCACACAATGTATCTTTGGCACAAAATAATCCAACCACTAAAATTTCACATAATTCAAACATCAAACCATCCTCAAACAGAAGAGAAAAATCTGGACTTCAGAAGCAGCATTTGCCTGACCTTTTTGAATGGAGAATTGATTCAGAGGTAAAGGAAAGATTGACATCTTTGCAATGCCATTCACATCTTTGAGATTCAATAGGGTTTAAGATTGTCAATGGATTACTTGTGAGGAACAGACACTGTTATAGGGGGGAGCCACAAAAATCAGGTGAATGAATATTTGGATGATTTGTTCTTTTTAATGTTTGTTAAGGGCAGGATGTTGGCCAATTGAAAAGTCCCTGTTAGCCATCACATATTTTCCATGAAATCTTTAACATGCATTTGTACAGGCTAACTTAACCTTGGTGTAACATCTCATCTCAATGACTGCAGACCAAACAATGCTGCACGTTCTCAATATTACACTGAAGAGTCAGCCAGGAGTCCAATATCTTGGACTGAGGCTTAAATCCACAATCTTCTGGGTGATACAAATGCTGCAACCATGTATATTAAACTATGTTTATCCACAGGCAACGGAGCTTCAATTATTATTATTATTATTGCTATTTTTTGTTGTAATGTATGCATTTGTCTGCATGTATCTAAATGTATAGCTGTTGGTAAAATATTTTTCTTTCCCAGAAATACATAAGTAAAATAACAAGTTCCAAGGTATTTCAGGAATAAAAACTGTGCTTTATAATCTTTAATTGTTTTCCAAATCACTGCATTAGGCATACTGCAGACAGTCAAAAATAACTTTAAACTGCAGTGAAAGTATTTCCAGGCTTCCCTAATGATCCAGGAGGTAACTGCACCACCCAGGCAGTACTTAAGTCTTACAGACCTGGACATTTTCATACTGAATTGCTTATCATTCAGAGTCAGTTTATCTCACTGCTGATAGTTGTATGATTTGGAGATGCCGGTGTTGGACTGGGGTGTGCAAAGTTAAAAATCACATAACACCAGGTTATAGTCCAACAGGTTTAATTGGAAGCACACTAGCTTTCGGAGCAACGCTCCTTCATCAGGTGATTGTGTAAGTTGTAAGTTGTAAGTTGTAACAATTGGCTTTTGTAGTTAGATAAGGGGCTGAATGTCAGCCAGGACTCCTGCTTCAGATCACAATCGAATGAGATGTGATACACCGAGAAATGTTGTCTCCTCTGTGAGTAACAAGACTTCAGTCATGCATGATCTAAACCCCAACAGGAGAGAACCGGAGCAAATTGGAGAGAAAATTCCAAAATTTGGGAAATGTCTCACTTATCCAAAACCAGACATCACTTTTCATATTGAGATGAACAAAATCATCTTCGTCTTCACTACTAGTCTGATACACAGCCCTTCAAATCAGACAAAGAGGCAGGTCCCAAAACCATCCCAACCAGAAAAGCTATTGAACCTGATCCAAACCTGCAGTCCAGCCAATTGAGCCAAACAGTCTCCCATAGGGTCTGATTTGCTGTGGCACCATACACTTTTGCATGCATGTTGTAGCTGAGTGTTGTGCATAGTGGTGACTGAGGCTCCAATTTCTTTCTACTCACATAACTGACAAGGAAACTCTCCTGTTCCTACCAATTGCCATTAGTATGTGGTGGAAGCTTCCCCTGCCCTGTATTTCGGTCATGGTGGACACAGGAAGCCCTATGCCCAGCAAAATTCAGCCCAACAATGAAAGCAGATAGGGTGTTGGACATCTGCAAGGTTTTATTCCATTACAGGTCATTCTACTATAACTCAACAGTTGTGGTCCTCTGCAACCTCACGCTTTAGAATATCACACTGCCGAAGATCAGGAATAGAAAATTGCTATACCCATTCAGTAGAATGTTTGTTTTATCCAAACAACAATTCGTCAATCACGTTATAGTAAATTCGCACTGCTGAAACACGCATTCGTGCAGAACGACCTGTAGTTGCTATAAACGCATTGTAAGAGCTGTAATAATTCATTAAGGAATTAAGTAAACACCTTAATGTTATTTTTTCCAGAATTTTGCAACTATCCCATCGAAGTTCTCACAAAAGATTGGTAGAATCCCATGGTATAACGATTAGAATCTCCTCCAAATACCCTAAGGAAAGACATGAACAATAGAATTTAAGTCCCTCAAGTGAAGGGACTTAGAGAACAACAAAAATTGAAACTTAGGCCAAAAAATTAATTTATACCATTAATATAGAGGTCATGGTTATGATGTTCCAGGACTCATTCCAGTTGGTGCACGTTACAGACCCAGAAGCACTACAAATACAACTCCATACTCCTGCAGACTAGCGGTTACATTATCCTTAGCCCTCCCCTAATCTATGCACATGTCATAGACATCTACTTCCAGCCACTAAGTCAATTTTGGTTCCAACATGCCATTTGCCTTAGATCCCATAGGCTCTTACTTTTTTTTACCAGTCTGCGATGAACGACCTTATCAAAAGCCTTGCTAAATCCATGATGTTTACCAGGAAAAATCCAAAATATGCCACAACACTTCTATCAAGTGTACAATTGCAAATGAAAGTCAAAAGCACCTGGCCTGCACATCAGAAGCTCAAACCTTTAAACAACACCATTGGGTTATTCCAAGTGGAGGTGACCATTTGTTCAACCATGAGTGATTCATAGAGGTGTTCAGCAGATCTGCTTTACCTGCCTACTGTGATGAGTCATAGTTTTGAGCTATAGGGAGAGGCTGAATAGGCTAGGGCTATTTTCCCCAGTGTTGGAAGTTGAGGGGTGACCTTATAGAGATTTATAAATTCATGACAGGCATGGATAGGGTGAATAGCCATGATATTTTTCCCAGAATGGGGCAGTCCAAAACTAGGGGGCATAGATTTAAGGTGAAAGGGGAAAGATAAAAAAGGAACCTAAGGGTCAATGTTTTCACACAGAGTGTACTCTGCATATGGATGTGGAGGTGGTGGAGACTGGAAAAATTGCAATATTTGAAAGGCATCTGGATGGGTACATAAATAGGGAGGGTTTAGAGGGATATGGGCCAAATGCTGGCAAATGAGACTAGATTTATTTAGGACATTTGGTCAGCAAAAACAAGTTGGACAAAAGGGTCTGTTTCCGTGCTGTATATTTCTATGGCTTTATGACTCTGTTGAACTGAAAATTCTGGAAATACTCAGCAACAAAGGTCAAAATACATTTTCAAGGACTTTTTGCAAGCAATTCTCAAAGGCTACTTTTTGATTTTATAGGATGATGCAATCATGAAGCAACATTACCCTCTGTGTTTGTGCTGATTTTTTGGGGATTTTCTTCTGTGGAAAGATAAGATAGCACAAATACCAAATATTAGAGTTACCAATGGTTTTATGAAGCATCAGTTAGGTATTTAAAGTGCTGACCAATGACCTTCAGATAGAAGTCTGTCCATTGAAATTCTGCCATGCCTGAGGCTGCTAGCCAATTAGACACTACCAGCTTCTGGGTCCTAGAGATTGTCACCAGAGGTGCAAATTGTGAAACCATGAATGTATAAAACATATAATTTTAGAGGCTGTCAGAGTGAGAGTGGGATCAGGAGGTCAGCAAGCTAGGGCACCCCCTCAACTGCCATCCCCATCCCCAAGTTCCCACAGATTGGGAAAAGGAAGGATCCCCAAAAACCAGGCAATTTTCTCACCTGCCACTTCTCCTTTATCGACTCTGCTTGTTATCTCCTGAAAGATCTCCAGCAAATTTGTCAAACGTGGTTTCCCTTTCACAAAAGTATGTTGACTGCATTTGCTTACATTGAGATTTTTTAAATCTCTGGCTACTCCTTCCTTAATAATTGATGTTACCCCAATGGCATTTGTTAAGTAACTACCTGTAATTTGCCTGCCTTCTGTCTCCCTCCTTTCTCGAACAGGGCTGTTGTATTAGTGGTTTCCCAATCTGCTGGAACTCGACCAAAATCCATTGAGCTCTGGAATATTTTGACGAATACCTCCATTGTTTCTGCAGCCAGGTCCTTTAAAAGCCTTGGATGTAGGCCATCAGATCCCAGTGACTGGTCTACCTTTGGTCCCAGTCATTCATCAAATACTTCATCTTTCATGATAGAGACAGTTAGATCTTTTGTCCCACTAGCACCTTGTACATCTATGACATTTGGAATGTTTATAGTCTCCTCCACCAATGACAGCCAATTCAAAACATTGGTTTAAATTACCTGCCTTCCCCGTTAAATAATTCCCCAGTTGCATCTTCCAAGGTCTAACATTTATCTTGGATAATCTATTTTTATATACTTTTAGGAGGTCTTACTATTTATTTTGCATTTTTGGTCAGGTTACTTTTATATTCAACTTCCTTGCCCATTATTAGCAGATGAGTCAATCATTGCTGGTTCTTAAAGATTCCCAATGCTCTGGTCTACCACTAGTCTTCATCACTTTGTAGGCCTTAGCTTTTGATTAAACTGCCTTTGCTAACCACAAATGGTTCATCATTCTTACTGAGTCCTTCTTTTTGAGTGGAGTAATTTTTGCTGAGTATTATGAAATATCAGCTTAAATGCCTGCTACTGCTCATCCACTATCTTTATCCTCAGGAGAAACAGGGGACTGCAGATCAGAGTTGAGAGTGTGGTGCTGTAAAAGCCCAACAGGTCAGGCAGCATTCAAGGAGCAGGAGAATCAACGTTTTGGGCATAAGCCCTTCATCAGGAATGAGACTTGTGAGCTGAGGAGTCTGGAGATAAATGGGAAGGTTGTGGGCCTGGGAGAGAAGGTAGCTAAGAATCCGATTGGTAGATGAAGGTGAGGGAGAAGATGATATGTCAGAGAGAAGGATGGAGTGGATAAATAGGAAATTGATGGACAGGTCATAAGAGCGGTGCCGAGTTGGAGGCTTGGGACTGGGATAATGTGGGGAGAGGGGAAATGAGGAAACTGGTGAAATCCACATTAATCCCGTGTGGTTGCAGGATCCCAAGGTAGAATATGAGGCGTTTTGCCTCTAGGTGTCGGGTGGTAGGGGTTTGGCGATGGACGAGGCCCAGGACCTGCATGTCCTTGGAGGAGTAGGAGGGGATGTTGCGGTGTTTGGCCATGGGACGGTGGGGTTGGTTAGTGCGGGTGTCCCAGAGATAAATAGTGCAGTGAGGAAGGCATATGGCGTACTGGCTTTTATTGGTAGAGGAATTGAGTTCCGGAGTCCTGAGGTCATCAGAGATGTTCTCTGAAACGATCCGCAAGGAGGTGTCCTGTCTCCCTGATGTGGAAGAGACCACATCAAGTGCAACGGATACAGTAGGTGACATTGGTGGAGGTACAGGTAAATGTCTGTTGATGTGGAAGGATCCTTTGGGGCCTTGGACGGAGGTGAGGGGAGTGGTGTGGGTGCAGGTTTTACACTTCCTGCAGTGGCAGGGAAAGGTGCCGGAACGGTGGGTGTAGGTCTGACAAGGGAGTCACAGAGGGAATGGTCTTACTGGAATACTGATAGGGGTGGGGAGGGAAAAATATATTTGGTGGTGGTGTCCGTTTGTAGGTGGCGGAAGTGTCGGAGGATGATACGATGTATACGGAGGTTGGTGGGTTAAAAGGTGAGGACTGGGGGGGGTTCTGTCCTTGTTGCATTGGTGCCAGTGGGGTTCAAGGGCAGAGGTGCAGAATGTGGATGTGATGCGCTGGAAGGCATCACCAATCACGTGGGAAGGGAAATTGCACTCTTGGAAGAAGGGGCCATCTGGGATTTTCTGAGGTGAAATTGGTCATCCTGGGAACAGATGCAGCAGAGACAGAGGATTTGGGAATAAGGGATGTTGTTTTTACTGGAGATAAGGTGGGAGGAGGTGTAGTCTAGGTAGCTACAGAAGTCGGTGGGCTTGTCATAGATGTCCATGGTTAGTCAGTTGATGGAGATGAAGATGGAGAGGTCTAGGAAGAAGATGGAGGTGTCTGAGATGTTCCAGGTCAATTTGAGGTCAAGGTAAAAGGTGTTAGTGAAGTTGCTGAACTGTTCAGCCTCCTCGGGGGAGCACGAGGTAGTGAAGATACAGTCATCGATGTAGCAGAGAAACAGATAGTGTAATACTGATATAACTGCAGAAGATAGACTGTTCCATGTTCCCGACAAAGAGGCAGGCAAAGCTGGGTCCGATACTGGTGCCCATGGCTAGTGCAAAAGCTGTGCCCACATCACTCCCCTCACCTCTGTCCAAGGGCCCAAAGGATCTTTCCACATCCGACAGAAATTTACCTGTACAGCCTCCAAGTTCATTGTCCATGAACCCTGCGCTGATTGATGCTGCCTCCTACCAAAGACTCACAAACCTGACTTCCCTGGTCAACCCATTGTCTCAGCCTGATTCTGTTCCACTGAACTCATCTCTGCCTACCTTGACACCATCCTGTCCCCCCTTAGTCCAGGAACTCCCCATCTACATTCGTAACACCACCCACACCCTTCACCTCCTCCAGGGTATTCATTTCCCCAGCACCGACTCAATGCCTCATCTTCACCATGGACATCTACTCCTTGTACACATCCATCCGCCATGAGAAAAGCCTCCAACCCCTCTATTTACTCCTCTCACACCATCCCAAACAGTACTGTTTCACTGACACCCTCAT
The DNA here is from genome assembly GCF_004010195.1 of Chiloscyllium plagiosum. Lineage (NCBI taxonomy): Eukaryota > Metazoa > Chordata > Chondrichthyes > Orectolobiformes > Hemiscylliidae > Chiloscyllium > Chiloscyllium plagiosum. Next base: position 95,295,630 of record NC_057712.1, read on the forward strand.
CCGCATGGTTGAACTGGTCCTCATCCTCAAGAACTTCTCCTTCTGATCCTCCCACTTCCTCCAAACCAAAGGGGTAGCCATGGGCACCTGCAAGGGACCTAGCTATGCCTGCCTCTTTGTTGGGTATCTTCCGCAGTTACAACAGCATCAGCCCTATCTGTTCCTCTGCTACATTGATGACTGTATCGGGGCTACCTCGTGCTCCCACAAGGAGGTTGATCAGTTCATCAACTTCACGAACACCTTTCACCTCGACCTCAAGTTTACCTGGACCATTTCAAACACCTCCATCCCTTTCCTGGACCTCTTCATCTCCATCTCTATCAACCAACTAACCACGGGCATCTACTACAAGCCCATCGACTCCCACAGTCACCTAGACAACACCTCTGCCCACTCTACCCCCCCTAAAAATGCCATACCTTATTCCAATTCCTCCACCTCCGCCGCATCTGTTCCCAGGATGACCAGCTCCACCGTAGAAAGTTGCAATTTCCCTTCCCATGTGGTCGACACTGCCCTCCAGCGCATATCCTCCACTTCGCGCACCTCCACTCTTGAACCCCACCGGTCCCA